>NC_081413.1:678238516-678541183 GCF_030272615.1 Cryptomeria japonica
CAAGATGAGTGACAATATGAAGAAACTGGTTGAGGAAGATGAGTCAAAACCTAAGTGGAGTAAAGAACTGGAGCAGAAGACACCGAGGAAAGGTAGCAGTAGTATTGGTAGGGAATTTCCTAGCAAATATTTCAAGTGTGGAGAAACTGGACATAGATTCTATGAATGTAAGTAGGGAATGGAAAGAAGTTGTGTGGCAAATGAGGAACTGACAAGCGATGATAACAGATCTGACTGTTCACTGGAGCAAGGAGAATCCCTTATGTTCAGAAGAAAGGATACCATATCTACTCAGAGGAAGAGTCTTTTTCAGACTATGTGTAAATCAGGTGGTAAGTGTTGCAAGGTTATTATAGATAGTGGAAGTACTGACAATTTGCTATCGAAGGAGATGGTTTTGAAGCTTGGATTGAAGAGGCTTAAGTATCCTTTTCCTTATGAGGTGATTTGGTTGCAAGATGATCAAAAGATAGAGATAAATGAGCAGTATTTGGTGAATTTCAACATTGGGCCTCTTAGAGATGAGGTTTTGTGTGATGTTGTATCTGAGTGCTTGTCATGTCTTGTTGGGAAAACCTTGGCAGTATGATAGAGGAGCTATTTATTATTGTAGAAGAAACCTAGTTACTATTGAGAAGGATGGGCAAAAGTTCACATTGATTTATTTGAAGGAGAAAGAGAAGGAAGTGAAGAATCCAAGTCCTGAGAAAATTTCAGTACTGAGAAATTGGTGTCAGAAGTTATATCGAAAGGTTTGTAGAAAGTTATGATAGAACTGGTTACAGAGGTTATACTAGAGGGTTTGAAGAAAGATCTGATAGAACCAGTTGCAGAGGTTATACTGGAGGGTGACATAAGTTTGCAAAAGGAAATGATAGTTGAGCCTGATGGACAGATGGAACCGGATGACATAGTGCTTATGATGACAAACCGGATGGAGTCTTGTGGCAGAAGCAAATTTGAGTTGCAGAAGAAAGAAGACAATAAACAAAGACAATTTGCAGATCTGAAGCAAAGGAAGAGAAATAGAGAGATTCAGAGGTTAGAGAAGTCGGTTGAGGCACCGGAGGAGCTAAAGCAGAGGTTGGCAGGTAAAGAAGATGCTTGGATCAGAAATGAGCATGGGATCTTTATTCTGAATCTTTTTAGATGTTCATGAGTTGCCTCTAATGGAACATCTTTTTCTACCTAGGTTGTCTAATGCAGGAGCATCCCCGGTCGATGTGCAATCTTACATCGTCCAAAAATATTTCCTTTCAGTTTTGTTTATGTTTAGTTCTTTGTGCAGTTTTCTGTGTTCTTATCAGTTGGTACTGATAGTTGCTTGTTCTTCATGGCAGATCTTATTTTCAGTTTCCAAGTAGGTTCATATTCTTAATTCCAAATTTTCAGCTCATTTGGATTCTTTTTCGGTCAGTTATCGCTTCCCGTTGACTGTTTCTAGATTCTCGAGCAGTTCTTGTGCTTACCGGTTGGTTTTCCTTCTTTACTGGTGTGATTCTTGGCGTGTGGATCTATCTTGGGTCTTGTTCAATGTTCTTTGGCGTGTGGCTGACCTTCCTTTTGAGCCGCATCTCTTGGTTGTTATGTTCCAAAAAGATTTATTTAATTCTTAGGGCCGACCTAATTACACATTTCATTTTCCTGCATTGGTAAATGTAATCTTATGAGGCCAACCCAGATATGTTCTAGTGGGTATAAATATGTTATTATGTAATAATTTGTAGGGTTAGAGGAAGTAGAATCGAGAATAAGGATTGAGATTCACATTTTGTGATCTAGTTGATTCTTAGAGTCCCAAATTGGATTGTATTTGGCTGATAGCCTGCATGTAATCGGTTAATTGTTGGATGTTCTCTAATGATTATATGATGATTGTCGGATGATTTCCGAAAGTTCTAAGGCATGAATATGATATGTTTATGTAATCTTCTTATGTTTTCTTGCTGCTTTCATTGTGTTGCTCTTGTTGCATAAGTTGTTTGATTCTCTTTGAGGGTTTTACCGGTTATAGTTGCATCAGATCTGGAAGTAACTCAATAGTTAAAATTGTCTTACACAAAACCCCCATCTCACACACCTCATACATAGAAAATAAAATACATGAAATCGTCAAACAATATTACAAAACCATGGGCTAAAACCACCCAATAAAGTGGCATCCATCTTATCTCCAATATAAGATGCACTATGATGTGTGAAAACACACATCAACATGTGTACCTCCCTTTTATGACTCATTCATGTGTCCAAAACGTTTTACATTTCCCATTTCAGGAGACCCAACTTTTAGAGGCCATAACTTTTGAACTGGGTGTTCGATTGACACATTGTTTGAAGTTTCAAAAATTTCAAACACAATTAGCTTGGGGCTATTTTTAGGAAAAATAGTGAATTGATCACTATAATTTTGTAAAAATTTGATTACTTTATATTTAATACAAAAAATATCATAAATTGCATATCTATGCAAGTAAAAAATTAAAAAAAATTAGAATTCCCTTTTTTTTATTCAAATGAAAATTTGGGTGGTAGAGAGTATGGTCTTGACACTCATACATGGCTTCCTACATGGCCTAGAAGAATGTTCTTGTGGCTCTACCTTGTTGCTAGATAATGATGACTCTTATGTCCTATCAATGTCATCTAATGACAACTCAATATTCCTTGCTTCTATTGCAATCACATCCTTCATAGTTTACATCTCAAAATAAACAATCTCATCCTTTGTAAATTAATTAAATTTTAATCAATTCCTTGGTATGTGAAGTCAGTTTCATTCTCTTAGAATTGATAAAGTAATTGATGATTTGTTCCAAAATTACATTAGTAGGTATATGGTGTTGGAATTAGGGCTTCACCACTCAGATTGATAAGGCCACTAACTTCACTTGGGACCAGCCTTACATTAAGGAGGAAATTGAATTTGATTGATCCAATCCTAAAATGACTAAATACTAATCAAACTAATCCTCCTCGTTTGACTTGAAATTGAAATTGAATTAGGGTTATATTGTAATACAGGATCTAGGACAAACATAATAGTAATGAAATATTCTAGATATCATGTAGAGCTGTAAACTCATATATACGAATGGAAAATAGATCGGAACCTTTGATAAAAAAAATTGAGTGAAATTGTCGGGACCAAGAGCGGAAAACTGTCCTAGTTCTTTGAATATCAAGTGCAGAAAAACTTTATTTTTTGGATTAGGATGATGCACAAATTCTACTGTCAAAAGGTTGTCAGAAATTATGTGGTCCAAGGGGGGTCGAACGTCATAGTCCTCCACTTTTTGTGCCTTCCAAAAGCTAAGTCTATTTTTTCATCATCTACTCTGTTGGATTCCTCGCTCGCATCTCCTAAACCAATTTTTGGCACACAAAAAGAAGGAAATAGGATTGTTGATAGGGCTTTTCCTTAGGTCAAACCCTAGTTTGGAATTAACCTTGAATTGAATTAAAATAGGAAATGAAAATTTTGAAGTAAATGCTAAATGATATACCTCATATCTGGAATGATTGATGCAGGTTGATTATGCAATGCTCTTTAGATGTGATCACAAGTATTGATGCAACAACATGGCAACGCATAGAAGACTCAAACACAAACATATGCTTGCATAAGGATTGATGTAAAATACATAGTGGAAACCATGTCAAATTTGCATCAAAATCATGTCTACTCCATGTCCTTACCTTGTGCTGAGTTTTTCGAGTGGACTCATTGAGTTTCAACTAGTACTCATGAAAAAATTGGGGGTTTTTGCTTAAAAATTGTGAATTGTTTTGGTGAGCTTACTTTAAGATAACTCATTGGTGGGAAAAAAACCCGTGAGTACTCAATGACTCACTGAGTTTGCAAACTATGGTTGAGGTTAAAAATGTACATAATTTCCTATTGCCATTGTTATTTTCACATTTCACGTTATACTTAAATAATGCATAACAATATTGAAAATATAATATTTGATATAATAATACCTAAAAATTTCTTATTTTTGAGAAGTGTTGATTATTTATCATTTTAAATATTTTTAAGTTTAATTTAATTAATGATTTCTTATAATTAGATTTACTATTTTCTATTTTTAGAAGCAGATAAAAAATATGAAATTTGGTAATTCAGCAAATTAAGTTTTGAAATAAATTTACTTATTATGATTTTTTAAATAGTTAATTTATTTTTTGATTAGATTGAATGGGAAAATGAGATTCTCAATCCTTTACAAATCTAGCACAAGGCTTGGTAAGACATACCCAAATTGATTAATGTCAATAGAACAATAACACAACAAAATCAATCAATTAATTTATATAATAATAAAATAAGTTAAATTTAAACAATTAATTAAAATAATTTTTTAAATAAAATAATCAAAATTTGAATATATATATATATATATATATATGTAGACTTATTTTGATTATATGCAACTTTATTTCTATATTTCTACCAAAGATAATAATGAATGAATATTTGAGATATATTCAATAAAGTATAAGCTTACAAACACTTTCACATTTATTCATATAGACTTTACCATTAATTATTTAGGTGATTTCAAACCACAATTAAAAATAAATTTAATTCGCTTTATTAGTACTTGTTGTTAGGGTAGTACTATTGCAATCGATTGCATTGTTTTTTGTTAACTCATTATTATTCAATTGTTTCTCCACCAATTAGAACTATGTATTTTTTGTTTTGATCTATGTTTTTTTATTTTTATAAAGTTAAGATGCATGATTTTTAAGTTTCTAAATTATAAAAATTATTTTTCTCCAATCTAATTGGCTTGGATGTCTTATTAGCTAATTTTTGGGATCCACTATCTGAATGATTTTTTTTAGGTACGTTAAAATAATATTTAGCAGGTTTAAATTTTCTTATCAAATTTATTTTACACATCCACCAAACAAATATTTAAATTTAATCAAACTTTTTTCAAACTTTTTAAAAATTAATATATAATATACACAACATTAAAAATATAAAAGTTAGATTGGGGTAATACTTATGTAATTTAGTAATAGAATTTTCTTAAATATAATGAAAATAATTTAATTAAATATTATATATTAATAATATAATATTAGAAAAAATAATATAATAATTAAAATGCATAATATAATAATAGAACATTTAAGTGTAATTTTAATTGAGTTTTAACTTCTTATCTTTGTTTTCAATTGCAAATGTCATGATAGCCTTAATGTTTATGAATATATATACTAATTACCAATAATCATAATTTGTGAACCGAACTTTTACTTGGGTACGTTTTTTGGGGACACTTTTCAATTTGCTTTCCACTATCTGTGGGTTAATCCAAGAACGTAGCACAAACTTTTAACAATGTTGATGATTATTTTAGATTAAAAATTTAATGGACCTTTGTAAACTTCTCAAGGAATAGATTCTTTATTCTTGAACACAAGGAAAAATGTTTTTAAATGTGGAAATCCAAGACTTCATTTTTCTCTTACCTGTTAAATATTTTAATGGTTAAATGTTTGTGGATTTAATTTTTAATATATTTATACTTTTAATATAGAATTAGAACTATATACATTATTATAATTTCATAATTATATAAATTTAAAGTTAGAACATAGTAATTATTTTTTTAAAATTTAAAATAATTATACAGCATAAATATTTTCATCAATTATATTATAATGATGATGTTAATTAATAATTATTTTAAATATTTAAATTAAATCATTATTAATTAAGATTAAGAGTATAAATAGTAATTTTAAGGTTATAATTAAGATAAATGATTATAACTTAAGTTATAATCATATACTACAATTTTGGGAGCTTTCTAATGCATATCTACAATACATATGCCTCGAAAGTATATTATCTCTAACTATTGTTGAAATGTATGTCCAAATTGATATTTTATAACTAATCTATTAACTGAACAATTTTTTCATTATTTCAATACCATAAAGACGACAAGTACTAGCCACTACGTGGCACTTGTTCATATACACGCTTTTTATGTTATTTAAACATTCGAAAAAAATAAAATAAAATGAACATTTATTAACTAATTATTAGTATTTTCATATAATTAATGATTAATCTAATATATATAATTAATATGTATGAACAATTAAATAAATTATCTAAGTCTCTATAAAGTGCATGCAAAAGTGGACTTGCCTAAATGTGGGGTAAAGTTATGCATCTTTTTAATTCTTTTAATGATTTAGTTTCGAAATCTAACTTGTGATTTTAATATAAACACCTTATTCAATGGATTGATTGATAAATCACCCTAATAATACTTTAGGTATGGATGAGATGTCCTCTAATATTGCTTGGGGGATTAATATATGGTTAGGAACATTCACTATGGGGGCAACTAAAATCCATGAATTTGGGCATATTTATTTGTATATCCATTTAAAATTGATGAGCTTGTATAGCATGTTTTTTTTAATATTGCATGTGATTTTCATGCTAACACACACTAAAAAGGTGCATTCCATGTAACCTTAAAATGTTTAGGAAATAGATGTTAATGATGCTAGTTTAACTTTTTTAATTTTTTTTTTTTTCATGTTTAATTTTTTAAATATTTTATATTTGATCTCTTTAACTATAAGCAGTGATTTAATTATGTGTGGCATTGCATTATATTATATATTTATAGATTTCTAAATCTGTTTAGATGTTAGGATCAAATGTATACATTTAATTTTTTTTTACTTTGGTCTTAAATTTATCTTAACAATTTAATGATAAACTCTTTGAATTTTTGTTGGTTAAGTTGTCAGACAACATTCTAATTGATGAACTTTGCAACACCTTGTGATTCTTAGAAGGTTTGACATTGCTTTACTAGTTAGGATGGGTTTTCCATGTTTGTTAACTAATTTTCAAGTTACGTTTTTTATCTTGTTATTCATCTTGTGGCATGTGGGGTTCTGTCTTTGAGTGAAAAATCCTTATTATTTGGTTTCAACCTTTCAAGTATTGTGCTCCTATTTTAAATCTATTATTTCACAACTTGTTTTTTGAATGGATTTCAAGGCCATTATAAATTGCATGGTTGACATCATTTTGTAACTCAAATGATAATTTGTTTAAATCCTATGCATGTTTCTTCTCATTTTGGAAAGGAGCACATTATCTTGTCCTTTTCTTAGCCCTAAATATTACCATAGGGATTATAATTTACCTTAATTTTCATCTTGACATTATTGCATGCTTTTAAATAATAACTTCCATATGATCAACTCTCAAAGTGCTCATGATCAATCTCTCTCCATCATGACAATCAATTATGTTGCAACAAACAATAATATCACTAGGTTAAATATTATTTAGGTTTAACATTCATAGATTCAAATATCCAATAATCTATGTTTGTACTCTAAGTTGATGTAATTCTAGTAAAGTAATGTAATTCTAGATTCACTTCCTGCATCTATAGATTCGGAGATAATAGGAAACTTTCTCAGATTTATCATCCATCCATGCTAGTCACACTTTGGTGGTCTTATATATCTCTATGGATTTCCACTTTTTCATCATGTAAAGGGTTTGTTATGACATTGTTCGTCATCCACAATTGGATTAACAAAACCTTCTCTTGTCATTTGACTGTAATTTTCAACACTTGAGTGGTACACAATTTCTTAGGACTTATTAGAGTCATTTTTTGGTAGAATCCACATGAAGCAAGTTGTTTTCAAAATGCTCTACAATTCATTGCTACAATTTTTAAACTTGTAGTATCAGGGTTATATTTATGTGAATTTTGTTCATTTAATTTACAAATTTATTTTTTTTAAATCTAAAAAATTGCATTTGTAAAGGGTGATCATATGAATGTATAAATGTTAAAGATATGCACTCCCATTCTACTAATGAAATAAAAGGTGAAAAGAAAATGTGTTATAATACATTCTAGACATTTAGCCTTTACATCTTAATTTTTATTTGAAGTGAAACAACAAAATGCTCTCTTTGGATGGGTTTCACAATTTTGGTTAGGTATAAGTTAAGTTTCATACACAAAATTATCCTAAAATCAAACTCAAACCCAATTATTATATATTTATACCCCTTTTAAACATTAGGTTGACTAGTTTTAATTTAGGGGTCATCCTATACATTGGTTTTTTTCACTATGTTAGTGAATTTTTTTTCTTGGTATATGTTTCTTAACTTTTTCCCCGTTTTCTTTTACTTTCTTACGTTGAATAGATCCTTATCCTACATTAGTACACATCCTTGGTGGCATTCCATTTTTATTCCTTTAATCTTTTATGTCCCCCATTTAAATAATCATTTGGTATTTCCTTTGTCTTTAGTCTTATGACAATAATTCCCTATCAGGATAGGAAATCTTCTTGTTTTTGGGGTGAGCATATGGAATTTATTGACGAATATAATATAGTAATAAGCATAAATAAATCCTCTAAATTAAAAATTTAGAACATAATCATATATAAAATAATAATATGATGTGTTATCATGAGGATTATTCTTTCACTTACTAAGATAATATAAAAAATCGAATGGGAAGAGAATCGCCAACTAAAAGGACAAAGATTATTCTTGAGGTAGACATCCACTTTCCTAAGGATCTCTCATCCATTCTTTGCAACTTAAGAACAATATACCAAACTAAGGTAATGGATTTAAAAATATTTTTTTGTAAGGTTTGTATTGATATAGATGCTGTGTTCCTTGCGCGTTCCTTGTTAGGGATATTATTTCTCAAACCTTTAGTTTTTAGGTCATGAAAGAAGGGATTATAAACCCTTTGTCACATAGGAATCCATTTGGAAACATGAAAGAAGAGATTATACACCCTTTGTCGCATAGGAATCCATCTGGAAACAAAGGAAAATCAGATAAAATGATCTTGTTTTTTAGGTTTATATTACCATGGTTAGGTGCCTTGTTATGGATATTGCTTTTTAAATAGAAATATTCATCTTATAGGTTGTGAGAGTAAGGACTCTACTTTTATCTACAACAATAGTTGAAGTACCCACTCTTCCATATAATTCATTTTGACAATGGAGTTGAATATTTTTTGAGGGAATTTGATGAGTTATATAAGCATGAAGGTATTGTTCAATAGAAAATGAAGAGGGGAAAATCTAATCTAATGATTAATTGCATAAACCAAATAAAACACTAATAAACACACTCAAAAAAAGCAAAGGACCATTATACCTTAGCTTTCTCTTCTTCCTCGAATTGAGCTTGAAGTGGATGTGCATCCTATGCTCCACTTGATTTACTCTTTTGGTGAAGGATATGTGGATTGCTCTCCACTACACAACAAGATTGGATTGATTCAAATGATAAGTGTGGATGAGATGGATTATATGAGACAACAATTTAGCATTATGGGGGTATGAAAATGGATTTTGAAGATCAAATGGACAACATAAGATTAAATGAAAGATGGATATCAAACTAACAACATAAGCTTACTAATGAAGTGGATGATTTGTGAGGAGTAGAGAATCCAATTTATAGATTAGAGAGGCTCAAAATGGAGGGCCAAGATTGGATGGAGATGAAGGGATAGAATTGAAAGAAAGTGGAGAAGGATTGAGAGGAAAAAGTGGGAGATCTAAGAGATTTTCCATAAAGGCATTCCTTTTCTCTACACTTCTCATGTACATGGGGAAGAGTTCCCCAAGTACCTTGGGAAGAGAAAAAGGAATATAAAATTCCTTGGGGGAGGACAAAGGAATTAAAAATTTCAAAATAGAAGATAGTGTGGGGAGACTAAATGGAGAAATGAAATTAAAAATTCCTTGGGAAGAGGAGGCATGAGAATGTGCAAGGACTTGACATTCCTTGGAAGAGACAAAGTTGGTGCATTTAAGGTTTGGAGGGTGAGATGAGAAAGCCATTTATGACAAAAAGTTGACTTGTCCCTAATCAAGGTGATTAGGAATGTGCAAGTGATTAGGAGGAGTGATTAGGTGGGATAATGAGGGATTAGAATGCAAGTAGAAAATGTAGGAGGATTTGACATGAGGAGAGAGAATGAGTGGAAGAATATAAACTTGGAGGAAATGATAAGTATGATTAATTAGATTAGATGATAGGATTAGGAACAACGATTTGTAGGAATTAGTTAATTAGCTTAGTTAATTAGAATTAATTAACCAATAGAGGTTTAGAAGAAATAATGGGGATTTGAAATGATTTTAGAAGAATGAAGGAATAATTAATTTTGACAAATTAATTATAAAGCTATAGAGATAAAATTAGTTAAATTTGATTTAATTAATTTTAAGAAGAAATCGACCAAAACAATCAAATTATTTAATTACGTGGAAAGGCTTAAATTAATTAAATATTAATTTAATTAATTTTAGACATCTACAGAAAACTAGACCTTATTTTCCTCCAAAAAATGGGGTAACAAAAGGAATGAACCGAACCTTGACGAAAAGAGCATGTTGAGTGATGACAAGATTGATAGATTCTTTTGGGTAGAAGCTATAGGTACTTGTTGTTATTTAATAAATAGATCTCCTTTTTCAACTCTTGTTGATAATAATACTTAAGAAGTGTGGATATGTAAAAATATTTCTATCGCACACTTAGGGGTATTTGGTTGTTAGGTTTTTATTCATGTGCCTCAAGGCAAGTGATTTAATCATATCCAAAAGCTTATAAATGCCTCTTCATTAGTTACGATGATAATTTAAAAGGTTACAATCTTTGTAAGCCTCTAACCCATAAAGTGATCTTTTCTAGAGATGCGATTTTTAGGGAATTTAGAGCTTACACATGTGAAGAACAACCAAAGGAGGGTGAACTCACAATACTGGTTCCCACTTTTTGACCAACTTTAACACTTAGATGAACATTTTGCCAAAAACCTTCACTTTCCGACACCTATAACTTTTAAATCATTAAGAATTTGAAGATGATGTAAACTAGTGATTTGTAACATCCTTTTTGTAGATTCTAAATTTTTTTTTTTCAAATTTTTTTGAATAAAATTTTATTGATTTTTCCATCTCCCTCAAAAGTAGTTTTTTACAGGAAACAACATTTTTTAAGAGTGATGTGCATCCCGAAATGTATAAATTTTTTTCTATAAATGATAAAAACTTATCTCTTTTAAATTTTGGTTTGTAACATCAATACCTAGGGCATGCAGTTGGTTTGATAGTGATATGTTGAATATTTTTTATTTTATTAAGTTGTGAAGTCCAACTAATTATAATTTAGATATAGGTGTATGTTTGAACACATAACTTGCTCTATATATATCAAAATTAAGTTTTATTTTTTTTTGTTAGAAAGAAAACATCAATACCTAGGGCTTAGATATTTTTCAGAATTTTTTTGAATTAGTTTGCTATTTTTCCCAATGCATTGAACAAAGAAGTTCATGGTCGGTGAAAAACCTACATTCATAAAAAATAAAATAAAAATATATTAATAAACTTAAATATATTAAAAATTATACTATTTGGAAAGCTTATAATAAGGACTAAATCCTCAAGAAAACAAAACTTCTAAATGAATTCATTTGACCCCTCAAAATCTAATGTAAAATTGGTTTTTTATCAGCATTTGATAGATGCAAAGGAGACTCCATTGCAAGTATGATTTAGAAGTAGAGAGGTTCTATCCAAGAAATTTTGATCTAAGAGCCTTTGATCTAACTCTCTTCAATTAATTACTTCAAATGGGACCTCTTAAAGCTTAAATAATTATATTTTCCAAAAAATGTATGATTTCAGCAAAAATCAGGATGTACCAAAAAGTGGGAACCAGCTTTGTGAGTTCACCCAGGAAATATATAAGAAAAAAAAGGTGCACTTTGAGACAAAGAGTGAGAAGCACGAAGATGCACATGTGGAAGAATAATCAGATGAATCTAACGAGGGAGAAGAAGAGGGTTAAAAGACTTTAGAGGATGTGAATGATGATAACATAAAAGAAGAGTAATAGGAGGAGCTCATTACCCCTAACTCGAGGAGGTCCACAAGACAATGAAATCCAGTTAACAGGTATAGTTGACCAAATTTCTATTGTCAAGTTGCCTTGTTGAGTACTGACAATGAGCCTAGATCTCCTAGGGAGGCTCTATCTTAAGAAGGAAAGTGAGTCTTGGATGCAGGTCATGCAGGAGGAGATGATGGACTTGGATAGTTGTGATACCTAGGATCTTGTTATTTTCCCAAAGGAAGGAAACCCATTGGTTGCAATTTTGTATTTAAATATAAATTTGGTGTAGACAATTAGTTAGAGTGGTACAAGGCCAGATTGGTAGCTACAAGCTAATGTCGAAGCGAGGGAATTTAGTTTGGTGAAATTTTCTCTTTTTGCTAAGTTGAATTCTATTAGATTCTTATTATTTATATTCATTTCTTGTGACCTTGATGGAGAAAATTAATGTTAAAACTACTTTATTGTATGAGGTTCTTGACAAGGAGATTTATATGCAATAGTCCAATGGTTTTTTGGTGGAAGGAAATGAACACTTGGTTTGCAGTTTAAAGAGATCTTTGTATGGTTTGAAATAGTCACCTAGGATGTGCTACTATAAGTTTGATTCTTTTGCATTGAATTTGGTTTATGTTAGGAGCAAGGAGGATTATATTAAGGTTATTGACAATCAAATGCTAATTATTGTCATGTATGTTGATTATATGTTGTTTGTTATTATTAACAAGGTGTTGATTAAAGAGCTAAAGACTCAAATTTATAGAACATCTAATATAAAGGACTCTAGGGTCAAAAAAATATATCCTTAGGATGGAGATAAATAGAGAGAAGTTTCTTAGAAAGATTTTGTTAAGTTAGAGTAATTCTGTTGATACCATTTTGCATAGGTTTAATATGTACAAGATTGTAAGAAAATTAATATTCCATTTCAATTGGTACCATGTTGAATTTAGACATGTGTAATCATTTTGATGAGATTTCTAAGGTTACATATGCTAGTGCCATTGGTAGTTTGATGTATGTAATTGTTTGCACTAGACTAGCTATAGCCCAGGTAGTGGGAATTTTCAGCAGGTTTATGTCTAACCTTAGTAAAGAGCATTATTTTTTTGTTGAAAGGGTGTTTATATATTTTTGAGGCATTGTTTATTATTAATTGGTTTATCATGGTATTAATTATGTGGTTGCCATTGGAAATATAGGGGCTTGATGATGTAGATTAGGTAGGTGACTTGAATAGTTAGATGTCCACTAGTGGTTGTGTTTAGTTTGTTTGGAGGAGTAGTGAGTTGGATGAGTAAGATGCATCCCACACTCGTGTTTTCCACCATTGAAGCAAAGTATATGGCTACTACAAATTCCTCTAAAGAGGTGGTATAGTTACAAAGAGTTGGTAATGGTATCAGTTTAACTATAGGACAATGAGGATCGGATGTGACAATTAGAATGACATATGTTTGGCAAATAATCACATGTACATGATGCTTGTACTAAGAATGTTGATGTTTAGTATCACTTTGTGTGAGTAATAGTGGATAATGGTAAGATATTGATTGAAAAATTTGACACTTTGGATAATGTTGTTGACTCTCTTATGAAGCCAATGACCACAGATAATTTCTCTTGGTGCAAGAAGGCCATATGACTTGGTTAGTGTACTTGATTTTATTATTTGCAACTCTTAGAAATAATTGTAATGTATAGTGTCAATTGGGAGAATTATAGGATAAGTGACATTAACCTTGCATTCCTATGGTATTCACGTGTCTACGCGTTCCTTAGAAAGTATTCTACGAGACATGATAGTAAAAACATTTAATATTGATTTCCAATGACAAATTGTAATTGTATTTCAAAGAGGTGAAAACATGTCGATGATGGTTACATGGAAAACTGGGATAAGAAAAATCATGAGCTGGGTACCCAAGATTGGAAGGTGAAAGCTTATCCTATTGTATGACTGGAGCAATCAAGGGGGAGTTTAAAAACTGAATAGTTGATTAACTATGGGCTAGGCACTCATGTTGGATCCATGTGAAAATTATTATTATTTATTGCTAAGACTATTGGTTGTCCCTTATCCCAGGCATGGGTTTTCGCGAGTGGTTTTTGCCTCTTATTTTGGGTTATCATTATGGTTTTCCCTCACAATTTGATATTAATTGGCATTATTCGATAGTAGTTTTATGATGAGTATTTTGTAGGTAACATGGTGTTGTTGGATTGATTAGATAATAGTAGGGAAGTGTATTTTTGTGTATCTCTTCATTGAAGATTAATAATATATTTGCCTTCTTTCTCATGTGGAGTTTCTTCTAAAGGGTTTCTCTATGTAAAAATGATGCCTCTAATGGTTTTTTAATTTTAATATTAATATTGAATGTGCAACACACACAATCTTATTTTCAAATATGGAAACACATTCTTAAGTTTTTTTTTTAATTGTAGTTTAGTTTCACCTTATTATCAACACTAACTTGGTTTTATATTCAAATTGTGTCTAAGTATTTTATGTGTGTTTGTATATACTTCTTCTAATCATGTCAGGTTTTATTTCCATTTTGTGGAATTTCTGACCATGTTGTACTTAGATGCTAGTGTGGGTACATGATATCTATGTACTCATGCTTTAGTCCTACAATAGTATTATTACAAAAAATGGAGCATACAAGAATAAGTTAAAACTAAATTAACATGTTCTACCTAAAATGCATGCAACACTCAAGATAAATCATGGGCACTAATAAATTATTGATGAAAGTAAAGTAAAATCTCAAAATCACTAATCTTTGTTGTACCAAGCTATGATGGTTGTGCTCAAGGATAATGGATTTGGTGGTATGTGAGTGCCTTGACCAACAACATAACATTGTATGAGGTTGGGGTATTTAAATGGCTTGTGCTGAATCCAATATAAAATTTTGGCTCAAATTATAGATGGCTAAAATTGGATTGATGGATCTAGGCATCAATTTGGTTTAGAGATTTAGAATGATAAGAGGAGGACAAATGTTATCACATGGTTGGTGGGGATGCATTGAGGGGAAACCAATTGTATAGATTTACCTTGGAAGAAGTGAAGGGATGAAAAGAGTTACTTTAGAGTACCCTAGTGAATGAACAATTCCTTTGTATCATGTGAGAGGGTACCAAGACCCATGTCACATGTATAAAGGCTCATGCCTTGTGTTCAAAGGAACCACACTTTGGTACACTTTGGAGAGTGTGGAAAAATTTGAAGGGTTTGATTAAAAATTTGAATTTGTAAGTGGAGGATTAAGGGGCTAGTTGAGTTTAGTCCACTTAATGAAAATTATAAAAAAAAATTAAAAAAATAATAGGCATATTAATTTAATTTTTGGGATGAGTATTAGAGACAAATAAATATTTAAATCCATATATGTAAGGTGGATTATAGAAAAGAGATGATTAAAATATTTTAGGCTAGAAATAGGATCAGGTGAATTGTGATGAAAAGTAGATGCATATCAACTTTAAATATTATTTAATTAATAAGGTGATTAAAATATGATAATTAATTAGATAAATATGGATTTATTCAATTAGATATTGAGGAATTGATCAAGTAATGGGTGGAAATGATAGTATTCCAATTTCAAGTGTCTACAAGTATAATGGTACAATGCCTATTTCCTGTTAGACCAATAAGCTTGTATAGTATAAATTTTTGTTTCAACTATATGGCCCATCAAATAATATCTTAATTGTCACACTAGCCTTTGAATTCCTTTCAAGCTTCCCTCCTTTGGCTATCTATTGTTCCTCCATGTAAAAAATTTAAATTTTGATTGTAACCAGTAAGAATTTTGTTGGAACCTTGAGTAGAGCTTTGTGAATGGTACCTGTAGACACCTAAAATTGTCATGTCTAATTAAATAAATATTTTATTTATTTAATTATTTTAGCCTAACTCTTCTATTAATTGAATAAATCTTTATTTATTTAATTAATTCATTTATCCTCTTCTAGCCTTATTTCTCATTAAATAAATACATTTATTTATTTAAATTATCCTTTTTTCCTAAATTAAATAAATACTTTGATTTATTTAATTGATCCCACTTCTTCTATTAATTAAATAAATCTTTATTTATTTAATTCATTCATTAGCCTTTTCTACCCATGACACATGTCATTCATCTCTTAATTCCTACACTACCTACCCTCTCATTATTTTCTTATTTCTTTTGCCTACCGTTTAATCATAGTCGACCATTTATCTTTTACACCTCTCAATCTTATCCCTCCATTTCTTATAGTGTCTTCTAGATAAGGAGATGCTTTCTTCATTATCAAACCCCCCGTTGACTACTCGACTACTCTACGCTTTCCAACATTCATGCGATCAAGCCTACTTGCAACCACATTTCTGTTCTTTGTTGAGCTCTTGTGCACACATAAAATCTGAGAGCAAATATATCAAGCAAGATCAATGGAGATAGGAAGAACGGAGATCCAAACCCTATTGGACATGTGATGGTATAATCTTTGTGATTTCATTTGATTTTCATTGTCTTAGGTAATCTTCATATGTTATGGTGGATCTTTGTTGTTGTTAGGTTAGGGTTTTGTGGTTGAATTCATTTAGTCTTTCAATATTGTTATTTCCACTTTCCCCATATACATTTTGGAACGTGTTGTGGGACATGGATTTTTGTTAGATTTGTGTTTTTTTTCAGGTTTTTCTAACCCTATATTGTTGTTTTGTAAAACAATTTGGAGAATAACCTTGTGCAGCTAGGGTTTTGGACACAAGATCAAGATCTTGGAGAGATTTGATCTGATCTCATAAAAAACTTGGAATTTTTGCATCAAATTTTTGGAGCATATTTTCATTTTCTATGATTTTTTTATGATTTTTCATAAAAAAATTAATTTTGAGAACAAATGAGCGAATTTTTTGGATTTTCTTACATTTTTGGAAATCTCTCATAATTATACATAGGATCTGTTCTTTTTTATTTAAATGTTGATGCAAAATATTTCCTTAAAAATCGGATCTTTAAAAATTAGGGTTTTTCATTATTTTGATCAGATCTCACAAATGACTTTGAATGGTGGCATAAAATTTGTGTCTCAGGTCAAGAACATCATCAAAGGTTCTCATTAAAAGTTTCAGATTTTTTGGAGCATATTTGAAGTTTCTATGATTTTTTTATGTATTTTCATAAAAAAAATAATTTTGAGAGAAAATTAGTGAATTTTTCGGATTTTATTACATTTTTTGAAATATATTAGAATTATACATAGGATATGTTCTTTGTTATTTTAAATTTGATGCAAAATCATTCTTAAAAAATCGGATCTTTGAAAATTAGGGTTTTGCATTATTTTGCTCATATCTCACAAATTGCTTGGATTTTTTACAGACATTATTTTATGCGGGTTTGAAAGACAATCAGAAGTGTCCAGTAAAAATTTCAGATTTTTGGGATCAATTTTTCATTTTATATGAATGTTTTATGATTTTTCATAAAAAAAATAATTTTTGGAGCAAATTAGCAAATATCTTGGATTTTCTTACATTTCTGGAAATCTCTTGAAATTTTACAGGTGTTATTTTTTTATGATGAATCAGATCTTTGAATTGGTCAACAAAATGCATTGTTGAAGGCCCCTATTTCACAAAGTCTTTTGGATCTAAAATTTACCTAACTTGTGTGCTTGCAGGAAGGGGTGATCATTTGAAACAATCCAAACTACTAATAAATCTTTGTTGCGGGACCTTGACAAGGATTTTATTTTGATCTTTATTATGTGCCTTGTTTTCATAGATTATCAAACACTTCAATTTTAGTGCCTAAAATTAAACCAGTGTCTTGGGCGATAGACTCTTTTTGTTAAATCTTTAGAGGGCATGTCTCCCCGTGTGGTCATTAGGACTACTAGTGAGCAGAGAATGACCCAAGTGGCAGCGAGGAAAACCCACCTCTTCCGAACCACTATAAACAACTGTATTCATGGTGAAAATCATGGATAACGTGTGCTGATTAGTTCATACCGACACTATGTCTCCCCATAAACCCGTTTGATCAAATTTATTTGATCAGTTGTAGGGTGTAATCCCTACCGACTGGGAGCCTTCTATATTTACAGAGCTGAAAGTGCTGCATTAATTCATCAGTGGTTTTAATTGATGAAAACCACTTTCACCATATACAGTACCCTTGTGATATTGACAGTATTGTACATTGGTCTTACCACTTTACAAGTCTAACTTCATTCACTTGTAAGTAAGGAACTCATTATACAATCTCCTTGAGTGAGAAAAATTGGTATTTTCTTTCTTTTAAGTCCTCACATATCTTAATCTATTGGTATCACTCTCTCTTTTGTTAATGTAATTCCTATTTTCTCTTCTTCTTAATCTTGATAGAGTTTTATGACCATATATTTTATGAACTATCTTGAATAATTTTTTCTTTATTGGCAGTTTGGAACTTTATATCCCATTACTTCCATACACACACTAGAGTGTTGAAAATATTTGTAGACCTAATATTATATCACTTATAGATTATTATATGTTTTTTAAATCCCAAATGCCATTAGGATTAAGAGGACATGCATTAAATTGACTACTTGTTGGTGTCAAAAGACCAAATGCAGGCTTATATACTTTGGCAAGTTCCCAAGTAGTCACCAAATTTTTCTCTATCCCAACTTATAGGTATTCGTGAAGATTCAGCATACAATGGAGGTTTGCATCTCTTTTTCTCTTCTCTTGTCATTCTATGAAATACATTTAATATAGATTGAATAGACTAGTTTATTGTTGTTTTATACTTTTCTATATATTTGCATTGCCCTATTTCTACTTGCTTGTCTTTCTTGAATGTATATATCCCAAGTTTTGTGTAGGAATTTTATTTTTCTATTATTTTAGGATGAAAACACAAAATCTAGACTACAATTTTCATCCTAGTTGATAGCGTGGATGTACTAGCATATGTACTTGTGAAGGATGAAAATGCGAATCTACATAAAATTGAAACAATTCAATGCAAGATCCAATTTCACACTCACACTCACTCAGTAAAGCCTAAGATCTATGCATAAAATAAAACTCTAAACAAAATTACCATAGCAAAGACCTTAGATTGCTCCATTGTTTCTTTAATACTTCTTAAATGCTTGATATGTGAGTTGTTCTTATAATTTTAACATAACCATGATATCACAATGATAGAATGATAACTTAATGCTTGATGCTTGACAACATATATTTTATACTTGATCATAATGTGCTCTAGAGAATATGAATGAGTGGAGGATTTTATTTACATGCTTCACTTAGCACTTGATCAATAGTGGAGATTAATCAGAAAGATCAATGGATAAGGAAATTTGAGAGAGCATAGGACCTATAATTAGCACATGGATTGATGAGGTGGAAGAATTAAGAGTGATCAAATGCATAGAGGGAATAAGTTAAATTTAAAAATTAAAAAATTTGGTGAGAAATTAAATAAATTATTTGAAATCTATTTTATTTTTGAAGAAGTGTTAGCTAATTAAATAAATTTTAAAAATTATTTAATTAATAGTAGAGGGAAAATGATGAAATAAATAAATAGTTAAAAATTTATTTAATTATTATAGAAAGAATTTGAGATAATCAAATAATTATTTAATTATTATACATGAAAAGAGAAAATATTAGCTTAATTAAATAATTAAAAATGTATTTAATTAATATGAATAGACGAATTGGTGAGATCATGATGAAATGACAAGATGAAAATAAGTTAGTCATTTTTAGATGTCTACAATACTAAATAACCTGCGAATTCACTATCTAGGTTCTTTGTACATTTTTTTTTAGATATTTTTTATAATGTATCTCCTTATTTCTATTTTTTTAATAGTTTTACGTTTCCTAGTTAATTATTTTTACCTAAGTAATAATCATGTTCTAATTAGGTGAATTATATTTAGATAGCACTAAACACATTATTTCTTAGTAATATGCTTTTGGATTTGATTGTGTCACATCAATGTTTCAGATCACACTCTATGATCCATCATAGGGATGAAAATAGAAAGCATTTTCATCCCAATGATGGATCACAGAGTGTGATCCAAATTGTTGATGCAAAAAATATTTGATACAATCAAATCCAGAAGCATCTTACTAATTATTGACATGGGTTGTGGAAATTTGATAACATTATTTCTTTCTATTTTAGAGCAACACTCTAATCTAATCTTTAGTTCTACCTAGCAATTGTGGTTTAGTTGATACCTCAACCATACTTAGGAAAACTAACTTTTTAAATTTACACAAAACCATGCCATTTCCCATTTATTTTTTTGTCCACTTGGTGGAATGTCTTAATGCAATGAAATATCAACAAGTAGCATACTCTTGTGTCAAACTTGTCTTAAAATCCAATTCCAATCCATATCTATTTCATCCCTTTTTACACTTACTTTCATACATTCAAACACCCCATTTTTTGGACAAGTTTATTTATGTTATTTATAACTAATTATAATTTGAATATTTATGACCTATATGTATTGAGTTTCCTTACCAGAATTAGAGGAGGGTTAGTAGGCTTATCCTTAGAATAGTGGGGTTGATTAATAAAATAGTTCTAGAATCAAGCTCGAACTAACTATTCTAGTGTATTCTAGCCCTTTAGAATAGTAGGGGCCCCTACAATTCTATGAGCGATTTTAACAACTATAATTGTAGGTTTATTAGGAGGTGGTGGGCTTTAAGTTAGTTTTCTACGAACTCTTAGGATGACCTATATATTGGGCTTTCTTAAACATTGAAAATTTGAGACCATAACAGTTGTGTGAACAACACAAAGATTATATTAATTGATATTTACGTTGAAGGCATTTCTTATGCGATGAAATTGACTGACCATCGAGACCAACGACTCAACTTATTCTAGAAGAATACAAGACGATGAAAGTAATCTAGATCGTTGGTTTTTCGTCATTTATATTTCTCATAGACAGTTTCTCATACCTTTGTTGCTTTCTCTCATTCCACATTTTTCACAGCCTAATTTTCTTGTTGCCTCTCTTATACCACCAAAACTTTCTTTAGAATTGTCTTTATATAGACAAATTTTAAATATTCAATTTGATAATAAACATATTTTAAAATAGAACGAGTTCAAAAAATTAAAAACATAAACTCTAATCAAGATAGACTAAATCAAACTACTAATTGTCCATGTGTGTCCACTCAATGAGTATTTGAAATAGCAATTATAGGTCAATGTTTTAGAGAGTTTGAACACTAAATTGTCGTTTTTTAGGCCACATAGAATATAAGTAGGATAGGCATCATTTTCCTTTACCAATACATATTAATAAAAAAATATTTAAAAAAAGAAAGATTGGTGGGGTAGTTAAGAGTCATAAAAGGGGCAAAACCAGTTCAATTATTCTGCCCACCTTTAGTCCTTCTAAAACTAGGTGGAATTATTTATTTCTTTCTTTATTTACTAGTTAGTTGAAGATAGGAAAAATTCTCTACCCCCCTACGTACCTTTATTTGACTAGGTATTACTAAAGCGTGTAGTTGGTAAGGGGGTGGGATTCATATTAGCCACCACACAACTTTCTTGTTCACCTAACTTTCCAGTGAATAAATAATCCATATTGCAAAGTGGGTTCACCTATCTTATGTTAAAAGATATTAAATTTCCATATTTCATAATATTGGGTATTGAAAGTTTTGAAAGTTTTGAATTTGATAATTTTAAAAAATATTTAAAATATTTTATGTAATCAAAAGTAAAAATATTCAACTTCTAAATATATTGAAGTTAATAAACAATGAATATATAGTATGTAAAAAGTGAGGGTAAATGTATGTTGATTTCATTATTTTTTATGTCTTTTGTGGCATTTATTTAGAATTCGTTTTCATAATTTATTTGCATTTTCATGTTGTTATCAAATTAGGGTTTTTTTATAGGAAGTACCCACTCATGTCAATTGAAAGTACATTATTGTAATGGGAAGAATCGTTTTTTTCTATAAATGTGACAATTCTAACAATTTAAGGGACTCTCTAACCTTTTTTTAAGCTTAAAAGTTCATTTAAAAAACACCTATCAACTAAACATAATGAAAAAATTAGTAGTCACTAATGGCCAAAAAAGTTGGTCATAAGAAATGTGAAATATATGCTTAAATCACATATAATAATCACGATGTTGCCCTTTTCTTGCTTATGTTGAACGTGTTTGAAAAATGTAACCTTTAAGACAATGTTTATTTGTGAAGGTTTAACAAAATAATTTGCTACTTCAAGAAAAGATTGGATAAAGCACATAATGAGAAGAACCACTATAGTGCATATTATTATAATGTATTCATTGGTGATTTAGTATGTAATGTATTATTGCACGTAACGTTCAAACGAGCAGCATCAAAAGATTTAATGTGCATCATTGGTCCATCCTTGCCATCGTTCAAATCAAATTGTGTATTGCCCATTGAATATGGATATGCCATTTATACAATAAGATAAATCATTATGAGTATGAATCGAGTATTTCTAAGATCAATTTAAGTTTCACAAAAGAATATCTAAGAAGAGTAGAATCGAAATAAAATATTCCTAAATCTCTTATCCCACTAAAGATGATAAAATATAAAGGATATGTTATTGTTTACCCAAATCAAGCAATGTACAATAATAAAGGAATCAACTCAAGAAGTGAAAACAAATTCAATGGAAAATGAAGCTAATGATGTTTCAAATAATAAACAATTTAAGATAAAAAAAAATGGTTTCCAAAGCCTAAATTAGAACTGATTCCACTTGAGCATATATTTTTCAAATGACTATCTATAAATGAAGAGAAGGGGTCTTCCTAGGTATATAAACATTTGGTGAATTTAGAGGTGCTTTCACCTTGGGATTGAGAGGATGACATATTTGGAGAATCTAATTTTACACATTTTTTTATATTGATCTTCCATATTTAATTTACTTATCAAATTGTTGAAATTATCATACATCATCATCATCGTCATCATCATCATCATCATCATCATCATCATCATCATCATCATCATCATCATCATCATCATCATCATCATCATTATTATTATTGTACTCATTTTGATTTATTTGTATGTTTATTGAAACCTCTAGATGATACAAACCTATTTTCATAATTTCTATTGACGCAATTATCCATGAATATTCTCTTTTTACTTCATGAGACTCTTTCCTTATTTTTATATATTATCCTTGTTTTTCATTCACACTTGTATTTTTTCCTCTACGTAATTGGGATGATGTAATGCAAGTTTCCACAAGACACTTAATTCATTTTGACTAAAAATATAGCTTGTTTGGGATTTTTGGTGTCCACCCCTTCATTTCACAACTTTCATCTTCACTAGTTTTTAGGTTTCCTTTGCATGGCCCTTGTCATAAATAACTATTTATTTTGAGACCTTCATGGCTCTAACCTTCTTAATAGTTTATCTTTTATACTTTCTCAACCCTTACTTTACTTCAATCATGATCTTTCCATCACAATGCACAACATAATACTTGTCTTATTCACATGTAGTTTATCTATTAGATTATAAAAATGTGATGCACATGTTCGTTCATCTCCCCTTAGTCAATATAAACACATTATAACTATCTTACATCAACATGTCATTGGCCTACATGATGATACTATATATGATATTTATTATATTAAGTTTTCAAGATAACATCTTTAAATTCATCTTAATAATGATATTTTTACTTGAAAATATTGCATGTGACATTTTCCACATTATTCTTATATGATCATATATTACATAATTATAATTGCATTGATCTTACATAATCCCACTTACCAAATTGTCATTCACTTCAATTATAATATTGTTCTCATGTTGAGAGAAATATTGGGAGCACCTAGTTGCCCATACCTACATGTTTTATAATGCATGCATCATAAGAATCACACCTAAGGTCACATACCTTGAAACTATCAAAAGACTAACTTGACTAATTCTACACTATAATATTATATTGGTAAGTCTAAGTTGTGGAGCTAAATTTTGGATCAAAGAGTTGAGGCATCTAATATTTTCCTTCGTAAAATTTGATCTTTAGCATCTATTAATATTTTTCAAATAAGAACATTTGAGTTACAAAAAAACTCAATAGTGCTAAGAAGTAATACAAAACTTGTTATTCAAGGGTTAAAGTTTTTTTTATTTTTTTCTCACATTTTAATCAAGCCTTGAGATTGAGCTAACATTAATAAATGAAGTATGGGGTAGCTCGTCTGGGCCTTGTGGCTGGGGGTGGTGTTATCAGAACTCACAGTGGGACCTTGGTTGATGCCTATGCTAGGAACCTGAATGGCTACTCTACCAATCAAGCGGAAGCTATGGCCTTGGCTTGGGGAATATGGTTGTCCTTGTCCATGGGCATAACGAAACTTGACATTGAAGGAGACTCTAAGCTCATTGTGGATGTTGTCAAAGGGCGAAATAGACTTAACTGAACTATTGAAAGTATCCTCAGGGGTATTCTTAGTCTTATAGCTAGGCTTGACTCCTTCTGTATCATGCATGTGTATAGGGAAGACAATGGGGTTGTTGATGCTCTGGCAGCCCTTGGATTATTGAACACTAGGAAGGAGAAGTTTCAAGTACCCCCCCCCCCCCCCCAAGGGCAAAGGGAAATCTCTGGCGAAGCGCAAAATAATTGTCATTGATGATGACTCTTCATCAGATGATGCGAAGGAGGAAAACCCCTCTCCGAACATGGAAGGAAGGAGGATATCCCACAGACTTGTGTCTAAGGGATCCTCAGTGAAAAAAGTGAAAACCCAAAATGTCTATGAGGTTGAAGATGATTATATTGATGACAAGGAGGGGGAATATCTTAAGGATGTGGACACTTTTGGGCCCCCTATGGATGCTGGAAACGATAAGCTGGAAGGGGAACCTGTGGACCCTATCAACTTGGTGGACCTAGAGGAGGTCATGAATATGGTGGCCCTGGAGGATATGGGAACCCAAGCGGTTATGATCCCTGCCGAGGATGCACTGAAGACGGTCGAAATTACCAAGGAGGAAAGAGTGGACCTGGAAGTGGAGACGAAGCACAATCTTGAGCATAACATGGATGGCAGTGTTGCTGATACTGAATTCCCATAAGGGATCTCTACCATGGAGCAAATCCAGAGTATCAACACTAAGGTCAAGATGATCCTGAACCTGATTGAAAGCCTGGCATCGCTCCTTGATGTGAAGGCCATTATTGATGAGGCTAAAGAGCTGAAACGAAGGATGGGCGTTATGTGATACTCGGATTATCAGTGTTTATGAATTTTGCCTACAAATTCTTTACAACTCAGCTCTGACTCTGTCCCTCCTGAGAGAGCATACTGTGGACAATGATGATGATAAGGAGGAGGCCAGGAAACTATATAAGTTCCTCTTCAATGAATGGAACAGTGTCGTAGATATGACTGGGGTTCGTAAATCGACCCCTTAGGTCTTTTTCTACTGGTTTTGGTTGGGGTTGGTGTCCTTTGTTTTGTTGGTTCGAACTCTTGGTGTTTTTTGGTTCTAAAAGACTTTGGCTTTTAACTGTTTTTGTGTTGTTATGGTGTTGTAAGTGTGTTGTTGATAGTTCATGCTATGTAAAGGGTTAGTGCCCTAGTTTTCACTGCTTTTTTAATCAAAAACATTAATAAATGAAGTGTAATAATGGTGTTAGCATTTATGTAAAAGTGGTCAATTCAATATAAATGAAAAATGTTAGAGACAAATAGATATTCAAACATATTATTTTAAAATATTATCTTGATTAATCGTCGTTAGGATGACGTGGGAAGTTCTTTAAATATATACCCTAGAACACAATTTGAACTTTATGGCACACACATCAATGGTTAATGATCATGTCCAATATTATCTTCCTTGGAATGGATATTATTTGAAATTTAGAAAATGGGGACACGATCATGCATGTGATACTATTTAAGGGATGAATCACACTTGTGTTCTAGTTTAGGGGAAACAATGTTCTAAAAAATGTAAAAGGATATTTTAAGTAGAGTGGCGAGACGTACTAGAATATTGGATTAGGTCTTAAGTTAGTGTTAAACCAAAAAATGTCAAGAATGAGCTAGAACTATGCATTTAAGTCATCAACATAAAATAATGTAGAATGAGACAAAAAGTATGCATCTTTCTTCTCTCCAAATATGTATCATTATAACATAGGGATTTTTCTATTTTTACACATTAACATACCATGTAAATTTAGATATCTATTTAGCTCACCATATTTAAAGGCATAGTTGTGTATGGGAAATTAGTATCTAACTAACTATGCATCACATCTCCCTAACACATAAAAAAACAATGAGAAAGATAAGACTTTCATATGTTATTATAGGGGTCAAAAGTGCATGCTTATCACTTTTCGGGACTTGCTTTAATCCTTTATGCTTAATCTACTAATATATTATCTAAATTATGTATTTATGTGCTATAGTTATCATTTTATCCTAGATACCTAATCTAGACCTTAGTCATCATTCCCTAATGGTTCATATCTAGCCTTTTATTATGTTGTTTTAGTCATTGGTCAAGATTGCTAGTATAGCCTTGATACCCCATTTCCTAATTCAAATTTAATCATGGGACCTAGCAAACTTGACTCCAACTAGTCATTATCCATTAACTCAATTATAAAATATTGAAACTCACACTAGGGTGTTGTATAAAGGGACAAAGTTCTAGATCATTTTAGATCATGGGTTCTAGAGAGCTTAAACATTCAATGATCAATCTTCTTATATAATCATTGTATTATCATCACAAAGAGCATTACATCAACATATTCATTCACAATAACAAATACATAGACATTTATATGTCTTTGCATGGAGATATAGATTCCCACTCTTGATAGCAAGCTCCACCTAAGCATTCAAGCACAACCCTTCTTAGATAAACAGAGAAGAACATGTTTCTAAATACTCGAAAGGTATTTAATTCAAGAATGCAAAAAAAAGGTAAAGGGACACCACATACAATTTTGAACCTTGAAAGAGCATTATTATATTCTAGACTATTAGGGTCTAAGTGTTACAAATTTGATATAAAATGTTTGCATTAAATCACTAGATCACATGTTTCAACATAAACATCTATTATCAAACATAAGGCTAGGAACCTCTTTCCTTCTTTGTGGATTTTAATATATGTTTCAATGCTTAATCTAAATTTAGCTCATTTATCTATGACAAATATTTAATTACTTTAATATTACATGTATTATCCTAGATAATCCTAGTCATGCCTACTTTTTTATCTTTCATGATGATTATTCTCCAATTTATTACGCACCCAATTCATGTGTATGTAACCATGAGAAAGGTAGCATTTTAGTTATATTAGCATAATATATGACCGTAAAATTTAATTTTGTAAAATTGTAGCTTTTTGTTGCAATTGCTTAATTTGGTGATATAATTCAATGTAGCTAAGAAATATATTTTTTTGTTATGCAATATTTTTTTATAAATGTATAATTTGATAAAAAAAATTTAATATTTATGTTATATATTGTTTTCTTATAAATGCATAGTCATGGAGGAGAAAAGCATGTGTTGGTAAGTGCACCAAGATGGTGAACATAAAAGTGGCCACAAAAAAATGAATTTTGGCTCTTTTGGTGTGCTCGTTAACTTCAAATATAAGTTTTTTGCTTTAATGTGTATTATCATTTAGTTAAGAACTTGTTCAACCTTGTTCCCATTAGTTTTCTCATTTTAGATGGGATTGTACTTGTAATTATATCCACTAGACCAAACTATGGCTTCACATATATGGTTTCCAAATTAAATTTTTTCCTTTCTAAGTCCAATAATATGAGGATATAGCTATTACTCATCAATAGAGCCAAAAATGTTGAAATATGCATAATGGGGCAGTATATATAAAGACGTAATCCTAGAATAGTATCACAACACTAATTATTATGGAATAACATATGAAAAGAGATCACAAAATATTAAAAAAATACAAGTAATTTCTTCATTTGTAGTGATTATTCATTAGTCGTCATTTGCTAGCATTAAGCAATAATGACAATCAAATATCAAGAAATGACTATTCATTGTCACAACATACTTTAAGCACAACTTTAAACACAATCATTTATTGTCTTGCATTAGGCTTCACTAAGATTTAATGATCAACTTGGTGGTATATATTGCCACCACACTTTTTTTTAAGGCAAATGCTATCAAAGGGGACAACTCTACCACCACACATATTGGCATTCATTGCTACCATCTATATCTCTCTTTTACAATTATTAACTTAGTATAAGAGTGGTTTGAATTATGCATATGAGGTAGTGTATATATAGGCATAATCCTAGCACAGTTGCACATAATTGATTATCATAGAACAACATATCAAAAGAAATCACAAACAAAAAAATTACAAAAGATTTCTCTATTTGTAGGAATTAGTTATTAGACTTTATTTACTAGCATAAGCATTAATGACAATTAAATATCAAGAAATGAACATTCATTGTCACAACATATTAAGGACATGTTTAAACACAATCATTTATTGTTTTGCATTGGGCTTCACCAAGATTTAATGATCAATTTGGTGGTATATATTGGTATCATACATTTATGACATTCATTGCCACCCTCTAGATCTCTCCTTTATAATTAGTAACTTAGTCCAACTATGGTTTGATGAAGGTATAATAAAGTTTGAAATTTTAATCATTGCATAATTGACTTCTAATAGTGTTCCTTAGTGTCAAATTGTTTGTTTGGTATTGAATGTATTTTTGTAGACGATGAAATTAAACCACAAGAGCAAAATAGCACCACTTAACTCGATCGCACACATGATCTACCCCTAGGCTCTTAGCTTCTCAAATATTTGTCATCTCTGCTTACATATCGATGATCTCATTTCAAATCTTAGTTTGCAGGTCTCCATAAAATCACATAAATCAAAATTCGTCTTTTACTGATTTTAAAGTTTAACCCTAATGCAATATCATTTCCATTTTAAAACATATCAGTGACATCACAAATTAATTTACTTTAGTGAATTAATCATTCATTTTTTTTAATGTAATTTAGTTGCTTTTGGATTTGATTGTGTAAATTTTTTAGCATCAACATATCAGATATCAATCCATGATCCATCATTCATAGTTTTCTTAATTTTATCTTATGTTGTAAAAAGCTAGCAGTTTTTGTTGATTTAATGATCATGTTCCAATAATTATGATATCATTTGTTGATTTAACATCCAATGTTCTAATAATATAGCACTGAATATAGCATAAAAATATTTATTAGAAAATTATTTTTGTTGATTGAATGTGTTTCAATATTTGTGATAGCATTTGTTGATTTAATGAGCGCATTCCAATAGTTGTGGTAGCATTTGTTGATTTAATGTTCAATATTTTTAAAAATATAACACTAATAGTTGTCACTTTGAAGTTGTTAGTGTGGATCATGAGTAGGGGAGAGGATCCAGTAGTTGAGCACCCTAACTTCACTCTTCTCAAAATCCTATGCGGAAATTTCAAATCGCTCCTAATTTTTTCTCGAGGCTTACTTGGCGAGTCCCCTGCTTATAACTAAGGTTTCAAGACCACATCATCAAATATGATGCCACATTAGCGTTCTTTTTGACAAGGTGTCCAAGAAGGCTCTAAAAATTCAGACTAATACTTGTGCACTAAGTCATGTTTTATTGGTGTGTTGATGTGGCATTGCATGATTTGTTGCTTTTTAGATCTAGGGAATACATTTCATTCAATTGTGGGTAATCATTATCAACCCGAACAATTTTAAAGTCACAACCATTGGTACAATATTCTCAAAAATATTGGGCATTAAATCAACAAGCGTTATAACAACTATTGGAACACCCTCAACAATGGATCCTCTCCCCTAGTCATTATTGAATGAAATGTATTCCCTAGAACTAAAAAACAACAAATTAGGTGATGTCACATCCACGCACTAACAAAAAATAACATAGTGCACAAATTTCAGACTTAACTTTTTTGGAGACCACAACCAAAAACATGTTGATGTCATCATATTTAATGACCTGATGCTACACCTTAATGTCACATTAATTAAATTAAGGGCACATCATATAAACTGCTGCTCTAAGAGATTAAAAAAAAATTAAAATAGACAATATGATTTTGAGAGATCCAAAATTAAGATGCTCAACTATTAAATCCGCTTCTAAAATTATAAAGCCAGATTTGTTACATATGACTATTAGATTTAGCTTACCTAAAACGTGCTGAAAACCCCTGAAAGGTTAGGAAGATTTTTTAAGTGTTTGATACCACTCAACAAGCCCAGACAAAGACTATGCTAAAAATTCGCATGCCCAAAACCAGAAACCGGCCATTATCTCACGTGTGAACTGCGTCAGAGGCCCAGTCGTCGTATTTTTTTATGCCCACCTACCCCCGGGAAACTCCATTGATCTTTCCTCAGCTACTTCAGACTCTCAGCAATTTCGTCCCATTCAGAAGGACCGATTATGTTGACCCACGTTTCAGACCTATAAATACCCACCTAATTCCCAGCTTGCTTCTCAGCTCGTGTCTCCTCTGCAACCGAGCATTCAAACCCCCAAAATACAGGTTAAAACCAACAGGAAAAGCAGAGAATTAGGAGGAAAATCAGAGATTCAGTACAAAAATCGGATCTGGTGAACGAATTTGTCAGTGAAATCAAACCGGAAAAAAATGCAGAGCATTTCAGCGAGTTTGTGCAATGGCAGCGTGGAGAATTTGAGGAAACCGGGGGTATTTTACCCGCGGGAGAATTTGAAGCAAAGGAGGGCCAAAATTGGGGCTGTTTATACTCCTCCGGGACAAGGGATGCAGAATCCTCTGGGGGATTGTGCGAATTTGAGCCGATCGCAATGGCAGAGCTCCTGTGCGATTCTTTCCAGCAAAGCCGTAGCACAGCAGCAGGAAACGGAGAAATCTGCAGGGGAAGCTCTGGTTCCCGTCAATGGCAGCGCGAGAAAGGAAACGGCGATCGCTACGCTGGATAGCTTGCCGAAACCCCTGTCGATTGCAGACTTTTCACCTGCGCCGATGCACGGCGCGCAGCTGCAGGTGGCGTACCAGGGCGTTCCGGGAGCTTACAGCGAAGCTGCGGCGAACAAAGCATACCCTAATTGCAACGCCATACCCTGTGACCAGTTCGAGGTTGCCTTTCAGGCCGTGGAGCTCTGGATCGCGGATCGGGCCGTTCTGCCTGTGGAAAATTCCCTAGGGGGGAGCATTCATAGGAATTACGATTTGCTGCTGCGGCACAGGCTTCACATAGTGGGGGAAGTCCAGCTGCCTGTTCATCACTGCCTCATGGCGCTTCCTGGCGTAAACCCTAAGGAGGATCTCAGGAGGGTTATAAGCCATCCTCAAGCCCTAGCTCAGTGTGAGCACACAGTCACACGGCTCGGCCTTGGCCTGGCCCGTGAAGCCTTTGATGACACAGCAGGTGCCGCTGAGTACATCGCTGTAAATGGCCTCCGTGATACTGCTGCCATTGCCAGCGCTAGGGCCGCTGAGCTTTACGGCCTGACAATCATTGCAGATGGAATTCAGGACGACTGCAACAATGTTACCCGCTTTGTTATGCTGGCTCGCGAGCCCATCATTCCGCGCACAGATCGGCCATTCAAGACCAGCATCGTTTTCGCCCATGATAAGGGGACCTCTGTTCTGTTCAAGGTCTTGTCTGCCTTTGCTTTCAGGGACATCAATTTGACCAAGATCGAGAGCCGCCCGCATAGAAATAAGCCCCTGCGGATCGTTGATGATGTGAATTTCAGCGGGACTGCTAAGCATTTTGAGTACCTGTTTTATGTTGATTTTGAGGCATCCATGGCTGAACCTCGCGCACAGAATGCTCTGGCTGAGGTCCAGGAGTTCACTTCTTTTCTTCAGGTTCTCGGCAGTTACCCCATGGATATGACGCCCTTGAATAAGCATTGATTAAGGAATTACAGTTTTCTTTACATTCTTTTTGCTCCTGCTTTCTTCCCTTGCTCACTGTAATTTGCAGGGCAGCCTGCGGATTTGGTTTGAATTTGGTTATGGCAATGACAGTCTGCGGATTTGGTTTGAAGTTGGTTATGGCAATGACCCAAAGTTTGGATACTTTTCTTTGTACAATCCGGCAAAATAACATTGTACAGAATCCTCTGGGATAAAGTATTAATTCCATTCATAAATCGATGTTCAGACAGGAGTCCGTAATTTTCTTGGTCATGAGGTGTACGAAATTTTATTACTCATTTTAGTAAATCCGTAGTAAAGCAATGTAAAAATTCTAATTACCTACTTTGCTTCACTCTACTTAAAATATCAATCTTTATTTTTAAAAATTGATAAAAAATTGATGGTGAGGTCACAAATGGAGGGAGACCTCTTACCAACCTCATACCAAGCATGAATGCTTAGCAATATTAGAATAATAAAAATTGATGGCCGGATCATAAATAGAGATCTCATACCAAGCATGGATACTTAACAATATTAGAATAATAAAATTGATGGTGAGGTCACAATAAGGACCTCATACTACCAAGCATGAATACTTAGCAATAACATTCTAATAGAGGTTTTAGTCTTGGTGGCAAGAATTACAACACCACAATTTAGCTATCACACTATGTCATTACTAGCTTACATATCAAATTTTAAGTAGTCAAAAAATCGATGATAATTTTACACCTAGTCTATATAAAAAATGGTAAATGCTTGTTTTGTTTTTGTTGGAAAAATTGACTTTTGACTGTTCAATAAGATTATATATTAAAATAGCTATTTATTCCATATACCCACCTACACAAATTAGAAGCTAATAAGACCACTATATGTTACAAAACATTAATTGTATGGGTTGAGCTTGTAGTTGCAAGTTGTGTTTCAAGATTGTCTTATTGTATCCATCATCTTCAAATTATATTCTTAAAAATGAAAACAATAGGGAAGGGGCCCAATGAATGCCCATGTTCCAACAACTATTCACTCTTTGCTCACCCAACCCCCCAATTGCCATCTTTAAAAAACAATTACATGATAATTAAAAGCCCACTAAAATGCTTTGCATGTCCTAACAACTAGCCATTGGTTCCTCCATTAGTTAAACTTCACATATTTAATTGGAAGAGTTGTGCAACTTTATTGGTACCCATAGCACATGGTTACCAAGGCATTTGTGTACTTATTGGGCAAAACAATTATTAGAGGAATATGTATTAGATTAGTAATGCAAATTTTGAGGTGGTTGTAGTGCATGATTATTGGGGCATTTATAAGTAGGTATTGGGCATCACCTCTAAATGACCACTTTTTGTCCGTTGTGCACATCACGAATCATCCTGCATTCTTCGTTACTACCCAAAAGTTGAAACAATAGACTGTCAAAATTTGATGTACCACTTAGGAGCTTAACGTGTACAAAGTTATTATAACGGCTTTTGGTAACCTCCCCCTAATGATGAAAGTGAAAGACAAAAACAAATGATTTTTAATCATGTGAGCATTTTACTTTTGTGGTATCTTAGGTTCTTAATTGGTATTTTAAGGTTTTGAAAAAAAAAAAAATTCAATGTGAGTTTCTCATTACGTTACAGTTATATTGTCCAAAATTATTTGAAAAATGTTAGACCAAAACTTATGCATCAAGACATATATTACTAATTGCATTATGTGGACCACCATGTGGCTTTTTGTTTCTTTGATGTGATTTTGTCCACAATTCTTTGGAAAATGTTAGACCAAAACTTATACATCTAGACATGTCTTACTAATTGCATTAATGTGACTTTTTGTTTCTTTGATGTGATCTATGAAAATAGATACTTTGTATTCATTTTAAGTACAAACACAAAGACAACTAGTGCTTAACATTGTTGGTAGAGGATAAAAGCATAAGAAACAAAAAACTATCACTACACCATACCTTAGCAATTATTGTAGCACATTCATTTATTGGACCATTTTCTCTAATAAAGAATATTGTTTGTAACAAATATAGTACAATCTTAGGGTTGTCTCAGTGTATCAATCATACATATGAGCACTTTAACTTTGGGCATCTTAATCTTTCAAATAGTATTTCAAATTTTTGAATGTGAGTTGTCTACGTTTTCATTGAGTTGTCTTAGTGTATCAATCATACATATGAGCACTTTAACTTTGGGCATACTAAAAACCTTCTTCACAAACTAGAAACCTATTGTAGCATCCTAAATTGTACTCCCTTACAATTTTGTCCTCACTATGGCCCTCACCTTGGCGTTTGTTCCCTAAGGCCAGATTGAAGCCCTGATCCCGCTCACACTATGCATTTTCACTAAAGTTTTCATGTTCTACACTTCCTTCCCTTAAGATCTTGGGCCTCTGATGTCTAGGACCAGAGCACCTAACATTTTGGTCCTCTTCAAAAGGACCCATTTTGGAGCCTCTCAACGGTAACACAAATTGAGTGGGAACCTAGATCCCATATCGACTCAGATCGGAGAATTAATTTGTTTTTCGACTAGCAAGTATAAGAGGAGGTCTACCCCTCTCATTTTGACATCCATGAATTCAATTCACCAATCAAGCATTCATAATTCAAATTCAAGTGAGCAAGCAATCAATCTTCTTTCAAGCATTGGAACAAAAGTAAAGTCAAGGTTCAAGCATTGGATATGACATTCATGCTCTATGTTTTATGAAGGTCATCTATATGAAACCTGGTGCAGGAGCACCTAGTTGAGTAAAACTCCCATTTTTGAGTATTTAATGCTTTAATGTTTGTAAAGTCTTGTGTTAGGTTGATTATGTTGTTTTAAGTTGTTTTGAGTCATGTTTAGTGGTTTTGATATCATTTTGGTCTCTAGAGATCAAGTTTTGCCTTTTAGGCCTTGAGTTGACAATTTTTGGCAAAAATGTGCAAAATTGCCAAAAAGGTCTTCTAATGCTTTCCAAAGCATTGGAACATGTTTGTTAGGTGTTTTAGGCATGTCTAAGTTGTTTAGACAAGCTGATAAGGTTAGATTGTGAAAAATGCATCTTGGAGCAAGAAAAGTTGTCATATGGCTTGAAAAGTTGTCAAAAGTTGTCATTTTTGGGTTTTTCTTGAAAAATGAAGTTATGAAAGCCCCATGTCCGTACTAAGGCTTGATAACCAACTGGAAAAACTATAAAAGGCCTCCCTTTGCCTTGGAAAGGGTTGGCATTTGTATTTACAAGAGAATCTTAATAGAAATCATGCTCTTTTTAGCTTTTATGACTGTTTTCTCTTCTTTGGAGTAACAGTCCGTACTGTAGCACTCTTTTCCATACTATACCTTCTGGGAGGTGTTAATATTGATTATTCCATGCACCACAAGTGAATATTGTTTTGGTTTCTTTTGTAAAATTGGTTTGTACAAAAATATTTGCAAACTGTGAGTCTGTTGCCCTGCCAGGGGTTTGGAGTTTAGAAATGGATCAACTTGGTTGATCCAGGTCTGGGATCCCTCCAATGGATTCTTCCAAGTTGATTCATGTGTATATAATGTACATATATTTCATTTTGTGCCAAAGAAGTGTTTGGAAGATGCAATTGAGTGAATACTAGGCAAGTGTTTGTCATTTGGCTAGTAGCATGAACAAAACTCAAAGTTTGCACTCAAAAGTAATTTGGGTGAGCAAATGAATGTGACAGTGGTTTGGACATTTGGCCAAGGGCTTTGAAGCATCATCTTGGCTTGTTGTATTAGCTTGTTTTATCAAACATACCCATTTTGTAAACAAAATAGTGAGTTCACTGTTTTTGTGATTGGGATTTGTAAAATGCTCATTGGAATGCTCCCAAAAGCACCATCCACACACTGAGAAGGAAATGTAATAGGAGTTTCCCTAGTGTTTTGTAGACCTCCTTGAGGTATAATTTCACATCAAACACCTTGTGATGCAGGCCAAAGATGGAGCAACAAATATGACTAGTAAAGGGGCAGTGAATTGGCTGTCACAGTGACAGTTTTCTGATTTTTAGTTTGTATGCCAAATGTTTGGCAAAATGACAAGTTGTAAAGGCTTGGATAGTGTTCTCCGAGGTGTGGCAGACTTCCTCAGTCAGTGTTAGGCCTTGGTTCATGAAGAAGTTGACAAATCAAACTTTGCAAGCTCAAAACCCTCACTTAACCCTTCTTTTGTGCCATAAAAAGTGGGCAGTCATTAAACCTTCCTCATGGAGCTCAAGACCTGAAAAATCTTCAAGCATAGACCTCCTAGACATCATCCAAAACAAGTTTTATGGTGGAAATGCCCATCGTCGGGCTAGGTGAGCAAAAAAGAGCCAATTAGGCCTCACGGGCTAGTAGCCTTGTTGCATAACACACAAAAATGATAGTTTTTGAAAGAATGCTCAAACCCGTTTGTAAGGAGGAATTGGGGGCTTGTGAAACTTTGCAAGAACATTAACAAATAGTCAAGCAAGTGATATTTGGAGCCTTGGGCAGTGTGCAACCTCTTTTGGAGGTTTTGACCTTTAGTTGGAAAATGTGAGTAGTTTAGGGTTATGAGCCTAAACCAATTTGTGAGCATCTAACTTGGAAGAAAAATTTGCTGCCCTTACTTGTCCTTGCAAATTACTCCTAAATCTCTTTGAAACAGAGGTTTGATTGCCTAAGAGCAGGGGTTGAGAATAAGTAGTTGGGTGGTGTGAGAACTTGAGTAGATTTGAGCATGGGTATGAGCCAACACCTTAAGGGGAGTTTGTTAGGAAGGTGATACTGGAAGTACTTGACACTATAACCATCAAGACTGATTTTGTGAACACAAATAGCAAACTCAAACATATCCTTTAGGTAGTAAAGTTAACTGCTTGAGCAGGTTGGCCCTTTGAGCACTTTCTAGACAATCTCCCTATCATAGTAGTATTAGAGCCAACAAAAGATTCAAGAGAAAAGAAACATTAGGCAAACATAGTGACTAATGTAGAACTAGCTAAGAAGGTTGAAGATCAAGAAGAGGAAAATAGGGCACTCAGAGAGAGATTAGATCAACTAGCAATGAAACTAGCTGAAGTAGAAGTCAAAACTGAAGAAGTCCATGATAAGGTTAGAGATCGGGGTAAAATGATGGCAATAGAGGATGAAGTCCCCATGCCTGACCTTGTCATTGAGCAAGAACCATTCTTGAAAGCCTTGAGAGCTATGAGTGGTAAAAACTTAGAGGGAGTGGCTCTTTTCAGTGGAAAGATGGATCCAGATGCTCTAATAGAGTGGATTGAAGGGCTAGAAAACCATTTTGAATGTGATGGAGTGACTAAAGCACAAAAGGTTAAGGTAGCAAAATCAAGGCTAAGAGGGGCAACCTTAACTTGGTGGAAGTTCATCCAAGAGGAAAGGGTGAAAGGAGGTAAGCAACCAATAGCCACTTGGAAAGCAATGGTAGCCAAAATCAAGGAGACCTACCTTCTTGAAGACTATGAAATACAACTTCATCGGAAAAGACAAAATTTGAGACAAAAAGACCTAGATGTCAGTAGCTACACTGAAGAGTTTCAAAAACTGTGCATGAGATCCATAGTAGTAGAGGATGAGAGCATAAAAGTGGCAAGGTACTTGTATGGGTTAAGATGGAACATCCAGGAAGAGATGAGCTTGTTATGCCCACAAACAGTCCACAAGTGCTATCAATTGGCACTTAAAGTGGAAGAGAAAGGTAGGAGAAAAAAAGAACAAAACAATAGACGAAGAGGTAGGGGAAGAGATGGTAGAGGCCATAGAGGCAGTTTTGGGGGAAGGAGTATAGATCAGCGATCCCAAGGAGAGTCTAAACTTATTGAGCAAAGTGGGGATTCTCATAGCAAACCCAACTATAGGGGTAGGGGATCAAGAAAACTGAGTAGAGGTAGATCTAATGGACCAGGGAGAGGGTCCTACTTCTCAACCATGAAGTGTTACCATTGCCAAAAGTTGGGCCACCCTTCCTATAGATGCCCAGAGAAGCCTAGTTCATCCCATGGTGGTGAAAAGAGAGTAAACTATGTTCAAGAAGATGGGGGTAATACCAGAAATTCAATATTGAACAACCTAGCTTCAGAAGATGGTGAGAGCTTGATGATCAAGAGAGTATTAATGAAGAAGCCACATAGTACAGAGGCCTCACAAAGAAGAGCATTGTTCAAGATCAAGTGTAAAATCATGGGAAAGGTGTGTAAGGTGATCATAGATTCAGGATCCACAGATAACATCATATCAGAAGAAGCAGTAAGCAAATTGAAACTACCTAGGACACAACACAAGGAGCCATACAAAGGCACCCGGTTGAATAAGGGACAACATGTGTTGGTAAATGAGCAAGCCTGGGTAGATTTCCACATTGGGGGATATGTAGATAGGATCCTATGTGACATCCTTCCTATGGATGTTTGCCACCTGCTGTTGGGTAGACCATGGCAGTTTGATCGAAAAGCACAGCATGATGGGGAAAGAAACTCTTATTCATTTCAGAAAGATGGAGTAAGCTATCAGATTCAATCCCTCATTGAAGAAGGAGAGAGCAGCAACAAAGTACCTAACATCTTGTTAGTGAATGAGAAAGAGTTTATAAGAACACTAGAAGAAGGTGAAGGAGTAGGATTTGCACTCATAGTGAAGCCCAAGGAAGAAAAGGTAGAAAAGAAAGTTGAGATACCATGTGAGGTGCATCAAATCCTTGATAACTTCAAACAAATAATCAGTGATGGTACACCTACAGCCTTACCACCTCCTAGAGCCATTAGCCATCAGATTGACTTCATACCTGGAGCCTCTTTGCCCAATAAGACAGACTACAAGATGACCCCTGAACAAAACAAAGAGGTAGCAAGACAAATGCAAGAACTCTTAGACCAAGGGATGATTAGGAAGATCGTTAGTCCTTGTGCAGTACCTATAGTGTTGGCACCTAAGAAGGGTGGAACATGGAGACTTTGTACAGATTCCAGAGCCATAAACAAGATCACCATCAGATACAGATTTCCCATACCCAGGATAAAGGACTTGATGGATTGTTTGGGGGGTGCACAATATTTCAGTAAGATTGATTTGAAGAGTGGTTACCATCAGATAAGAATCAAAGAGGGGCATGAGTGGAAGACAACTTTCAAAACAAACGAGGGTCTCTATGAGTGGCTTGTCATGCCATTTGGACTCTCTAATGCTCCCAACACATTCATGAGACTCATGAATGAAGTTTTACATGATTTCATAGGCAAATTTGTTGTTGTGTATTTAGATGATATACTCATTTTCAGTAAGACCAAAGCAGAGCATCTAAAACATTTAGCTATTATTTTGAGAAAGTTATTTGATGAACAACTAACCATTAATCTTGAAAAATGTGATTTTATGAAGCAAGAATTGGTCTATCTTGGTTTTGTTGTATCGAGAGGCAATCTGAAAATGGATCAATCTAAAGTTGCAGCAATAACCAGTTGGCCAACTCCTAAGACAACCAGTGATGTCAGAAGCTTCCATGGTATGACACAGTTTTACAAAAAGTTCATCAGGGGATTCAGTGAGATTTGTGCTCCAATGTTAGACACCATCAAAGGGGGTGTAAAGCTAAAGTTTCAGTGGACAAGTGCAACCAATAAGGGGTTTGAATTATTGAAAACTAAAGTAGCTACTCAACCAATGCTCATTTTACCTAGTTTTGATAAGCTTTTTACTATTGAATGTGATGCTAGTAATATTGTTGTAGGAGCTAATTTAAGTCAAGAAAATAGACCAGTTGCATTCTTTAGTGAGAAGTTGAATGATGCAAAGAAAAAGTACTCTTCCTATGATTTACAACTTTATGCATTAGTACAAGCACTTAGGAAATGGAAACACTATCTTCTTCCTAAGGAATTTGTTGTTTACACAGATAATCAGGCACTCAGTTTCTTGAACTCACAGGATAAACTAAATCATAGGCATGTTAAATGGGTAGAATATTTACAAGCTTACACTTTTACTCTTAAGCATAAGAAGGGTCAGTTGAATAAAGTAGCAGATGCTTTGAGTAGAAGGTTGTTAACTATTCATGAGATTCAAGCTCAGAGCATTGGTATTGATAGTTTCAAGGACATGTATCCTACTGATGATGATTTTGTTGAAGCTTATAAAGTTTGTCAAGATTTTGAGAATAATTTCCATGGTGCATACGCTGATTTCACTTTGCAGGATGGTTTGTTATTCAGGGGTGGACAGTTGTGTGTTCCAAAGGGTTCTATGAGAGAGAACCTCATTCAAGAGAAGCACAATGGGTGCTCAAGTGGACATTTCGGTCTCAATAAGACCTTAGAGCTGGTTCAAAGGTTCTATTATTGGCCTAAGATGCAAAGAGACATCAGGAGGTATGTAGAGCAGTGCTTGGTATGTCAGAAAGCCAAAGGTAATTCCTCTAATGCTGGTTTATATCAGCCTCTTCCCATTCCACATAGGCCTTGGGATTGCATTAGTATGGATTTTGTGGTAGGATTACCTAGAACTCAAGCAGGATTTGATAGCATTTTTGTAGTGGCTGACCGATTTAGCAAAATGGCTCATTTTATTCCTTGCAAAACAACACATGATGCAAGTCATATTGCTTATTTATTTTTCAAGGAAGTTGTTAGAATACATGGATTGCCTACTAGCATTGTTTCAAATAGGGATGTTAAGTTTGTTGGTCATTTCTAGAAAACATTGTGGAAGAGATTGGGTACTAATATCTCTTTTGGTTCAGCTTATCATCCACAAACTGATGGCCAAACTGAAGTTGTGAACAGGTCTCTTGGAAACATGCTTAGGTGTTTGACAAAGGAATATGGACAGAGTTGGGATCAGCTCATTCATCAAGCAGAATATGCCTACAATGACAATGTTAACCGGTCTACAGGTAAAAGTCCATTTGAAGTTGTTTATGGAATGCATCCAAGGGGCATAATGGAGTTGAGGGATATCACTAACTTGCAGCATAAGAGTGGAACAACAGATGACATGGCTCTCTCCATGAAGGAGGTTCATGAGCAAGTGAGACAAGCTCTCTAGGATACCTCTCAAAAAGTAAAGGCAAGAGTGGATGCTACAAAGAGAGATGTTCAGTTCTCCATAGGTGATTATGTGATGGTTCATTTGAACAAGGAAAGGCTACAAAAGGGAGTTCCAAGCAAACTTTAGATGACAAGGATAGGCTCTTGAAAGATCTTGGCTAAGTATGGATCTAATGCTTACAAAGTTGATTTGCCTACTAATGTTTCTTTGTCCCCCATTTTTAATGTTGCATATTTGATTGCTTTCAAAGGAAATCCACCTGAGGAGATTCAAAGAGTTTTAGATGTTTCTCAATCTCTTTCTGATCTATCTCTCCCTACTCTTTCTTTTCCCCAAGCTGAACAGGTTCAAGACTCCAAAATTCTCAAAAAGACAAGGAATCACACCTACATGGAGCATCTCATCAAGTGGAAGGAGCAACCACTCTCAGAGGCCACATGGATACCTGAAGCTGACTTTCATAAATTTGGCATTCCTTCTTCTTTGCTGCCTCAAGGAGTCACATGACTTCTTTGTTTTTGGGGGAGTATGGTGCAGGAGCACCTAGTTGAGTAAAACTCCCATTTTTGAGTATTTAATGCTTTAATGTTTGTAAAGTCTTGTGTTAGGTTGATTATGTTGTTTGAGGTTGTATTGGGTCATTTTTAGTGGTTTTGATCTCATTTTGGGCTCTAGAGATCAAGTTTTGCCTTTTAGGCCTTGAGTTAACAATTTTTGGCAAAAATGTGCAAAATTGCCAAAAAGGTCTTCTAATGCTTTCCAAAGCATTGAAACATGTTTGTTAGGTGTTTTTAGGCATGTCTAAGTTGTTTAGACAAGATTATAAGGTTAGATTGTGAAAAATGCATCTTGGAGCAAGAAAAGTTGTCATTTGGCTTGAAAAGTTGTCATTTTTGGGTTTTTCTAGAAAAATGAAGTTATGAAAGCCCCATGTCTGTACTAAGGCTTGGTAACTAACTGGAAAAACTATAAAAGGCCTCCCCTTTCCTTGGAAAGGGTTGGCATTTGTATTTACAAGAGAATCTTAATAGAAATCATGCTCTTTTTGGCTTTTATGACTGTTTTGTCTTCTTTCGAGTAACAGTCCGTACTGTAGCACTCTTTTCCATACTGTACCTTCTGGGAGGTGTTAATATTGATTATTCCATGCACAACAAGTGAATATTGTTTTGGTTTCTTTTGTAAAATTGGTTTGTACAAAAATATTTGCAAACTGTGAGTCTGCTGCCCTGCCAGGGATTTGGAGTTTAGAAATGCATCAACTTGGTTGATCCAGGTCTGGGATCCCTCCAATGGATTCTTCCAAGTTGATTCATGTGTATATAATGTACATATCTTTCATTTTGTGCCAGAGAAGTGTTTGGAAGATGCACTTGAGTGAATACTAAGCAAGTGTTTGTAATTTGGCTAGTAGCATGAACAAAACTCAAAGTTTGCACTCAAAAGTAATTTGGGTGAGCAAATGAATGTGACAGTGGTCTAGAGATTTGGACAAGAGCTTTGAAGCATCATATTGGCTTGTTGTATTAGCTTGTTTTATCAAACATACCCATTTTGTAAACAAAACAGTGAGTTCATTGTTTTTGTGATTGGGATTTGTAAAATGCTCATTGGAATGCTCCCAAAAGCATCATCCACGCCTTGTAACTGAGAAGGAAATGTAATAGGAGTTTCCCTAGTGTTTTGCAGACCTCCTTGAGGTATAATTTCACATCAAACACCTTGTGATGCAGGCCAAAGATGGAGCAATAGATATGACTGGTAAAGGGGTAGTGAATTTACTGTCACAGTGACAGTTTTCTGATTTTCAGTTTGTATGCCAAATGTTTGGAAAAATGACAAGTGGTAAAGGCTTGGATAGTGTTCTCCAAGGCGTGCTAGACTTCCTCAGTCAGTGTTAGGCCTTGGTTCATGAAGAAGTTGACAAATCAAACTTTGCAAGCTCAAAACCCTCACTAAACCCTTCTTTTGTGCTATAAAAAGTGGATAGTCATTAAACCTTCCTCATGGAGCTCAAGACCTGAAAAATATTCAAGCATAGACCTCTTAGACATCATCCAAAACAAGTTTGATGGTGGAAATGCCCATCGTTGGGCTAGGTGAGCAGAAAAGAGCCAATTAGGCCTCACGGGCTAGTAGCATTGTTGCATAACACACAAAAATGATAGTTTTTGAAAGAATGCTCAAACCCGTTTGTAAGGAGGAATTGGGGGCTTGTGAAACTTTGCAAGAACATTAACAAACAATCAAGCAAGTGATATTTGGAGCCTTGGGCAGTGTGCAACCTCTTTTGGAGGTTTTGACCTTGAGTTGGAAAATGTGAGTAGTTAAGGGTTATGAGCCTAAACCAATTTGTGAGCATCTAACTTGGAAGAAAAATTTTATGCCCTTACTTGTCCTTGCAAATTACTCCTAAAGCTCTTTGAAACAGAGGTTTGATTGCCTAAGAGCAGACGTTGAGAATGAGTAGTTGGGTGGTGTGAGAACTTGAGTAGATTTGAGCATGGGTATGAGCCAACACCTTAAGGGGGTTTGTTAGGAACATGATACTGGAAGTACTTGACACTATAATCATCAAGACTAGTTTTGTGAACACAAATAGAAGACTCAAACATATCCTTTGGGTAGTAAAGTTAACTTGTTGAGCAGGTTGGCCCTTTTGAGCACTTTCTAGACAATCTCCCTATCAAAACCCTAATTCCTTGTGAAGACAAACAAAACTTCATAAAAAGGTATAACATTAGTGTTTCATACATTTTCAACATTTCCCTCAAAAGGAAATAATTTCCATTACAGTACTTCATTTACATTTTAATTCTCTTTCATGGTTAATTGCATTGACCTAAGGCAAACCCCTATTCCCAACCATTTTCCTTTCTCTACTGTGTGCAGGAACAAGTACATATCTACAATTTTCAAGATTGGCATTATTCACATAGACGAACAGATTCCCTTTTAGATGATGAAAAGTTCGGAGGACCAAAGCGACGCGCATTTTGGTCCTAACAATTCAAGTCGACCTTCTAGGAACATATCCGAACCCACATATTACTTAGATCTAGGTTCATGGCTCCATTTGATGACTGTAGCTCACTATTTATGCATGATTCCTTCAATTTACACACATTTACCATAATTTTAGCATTATTTATCAGATCAATTCAATTTAAAGAGAAAGAAGAGGGTCATATAAAACCCTTGAAACCTGATCAGAATCTTGGTCTTTTAGGCTTAGATCTATCAAATTCCATCTTTTCCTAATGTAAGGGTTATTAAGCAAAAATTAGTAGTTTTACTACATCATTGGGTGAAACCCTATTTTTCACCCTTTACACCTTTAAAGGCAAATGAGCTCAAATGAGGACCCATTTACAATAGATGAAAGAGGGAGATAAAAGCACTAAATTTTTCTTCCATTACCTTCAACACAAACATAAGAAGGAACATTCCGCTGCTGATTTTCCTGCGTTAAATTTGTTGGATTGGCAAGATGAGGCTGCTAAAGTTGAAGATGGATGGATAACGATTAAAGGTAAATGGTCTAATAGGTCCTCGCCTTCTTTTGACATGACCCTTCTATCCCACATGAAGGGTCCCAAAGGGAAATCCTAAGTGAAGGGGTTGTCTTAACCATTGTGGGCAGTTGTGCTCTGTTTGTTTTGGGTTGTCTATAGTTCCTCATGTAGCTTGTCTCTTTGGGGTTTCTACCCTTTCTTTATCTGGTAGGTCTGCTAGTTTTATATGTGTATTCTTTTTCACAACTTTTGTTGAAAGCTGTAGAGTTAGTTGTGCTGGTTTTCTATGTCTATTCTTTTTCACAACTTTTGTTGGAAGTTGTAGAGTCAGTTGTGCTAGTTTTTGGTTGTGGTTTTCATTGTTATTATCTTTGCACATCCTGCTTTGTTGGGTTCTAGATTCTGGTAAAATCTTTTGGGTTTTGGGTCCCTTCAAAACTTGTTGTATGGGGTTTCTGGTCCCCTTAAAACCTATTTTCCCTTATTCAAAAACATAAGAAGGAACACATTTTCATGATTAACTGTGTTGATAGGTTACCGTAGACCAATCATGATACTATTATGAAAACATTTTATTAACATTACAAACACCTATTCATAGATGAATCAAGAAATGATCCATTAATTAATATATTGCAAGAAAAATTAGCCCCTTGTATTCCTTGTAAAATACAACATGAATATAGCATCTTCTGTGACCACTTTCTTACATTGGAAGAAATTCAAGAGGCTATGTACAAATTGGCTTCTAGAAAAAAGCCTAGGGTTGGACGACCTTTTGGTTGAGTTCTATTGTGCACTTTGGCCTTACATTAGGGATGATTTCTATAATTTTTATCTTGAGGGTATCGAATGGGGTCCTTAGGACCTATTTTTAATCAAGGTCTCATTAAGCTTATCCCCAAAGGCAAACAAGAAAATCTTGTTAATGGTTGGAGGCCAATAAGTTTGTCGAACATTGGTTAAAGATTATAGCTAAAGTATTAGCCAACATAATTAAACCTATCACACGAGATTGTGAGATCCAAACAAATTGGCTCTCTTGGAGGTAGATGTATTTTGGACAACTTGGTGCTAGCTTGGGAATCTATTGAGTGGGCTCAACAAACAACTCAATGCATTGATCCTAAAACTTGATTTTGATATGACCTATGATCATATTAGATGACCATTTTTATGCACAAGTACAAATGTTATTCATGGATGCAAATACTAGATTGGCTATTAATGGAGCTCTCTCCTCTCAATTTACCTTCTAAAAATCAATTTGCCAAGGTTGCCCTCTTGCTTCATTTCTTTATGTCCTCATTGTTGATGCCCTTGGATATCTCCTTCAACATGCACAAGTGAATCACCTCATTCAATACATCTCCCTCCCTATAAACATTACAACCCTTAACTCACACTTTGTTGATGATAGTATGATTTTTTTACAAAACTTAGCAGAGGACATCAATAGCTCATTGGATGTTTTTGACTACTATTGTATTGTTTCGAGTTCTTAGCTTGCTAAACACAAAACTGAATTTTGGATGACTCGTCATAGTCCTCATCATCCATGGATTCTAAAGGAATGGGATGAGATCAAATATGGAGTCATTACTAGATACCTCGATGTACCCTTTGGAATTGGAGTTTCCTTATGAGATGTGTGGAGATGACTTTTAACTAAAATCAAATCCAAATTGTTGGCTTGGTCACACTATTGTTTATCTATGGCTGGACATATACAAGTGGCTAATGAAATTATTTTTGCAAGTCGTGTTCATACCTCTTCATGTTGGTTACCTTCTAAAGCTTTTTATAACCATCTTATCAAACTCATTCATAACTTTATTTGGTCTAAATGGGGAAGCAAAAAAGACATGCTTGTTACCTCATGGTCTCATTGCGTTCTTCTGAAGGATAAGGGAGGTTTGAGTATCATATATCCTTACACACAAGGGATATGCCTTTCAACCAAATGGATTTGTAGAGCCTTGAAAAAGAATGCTACTTGGAAAATTTTGATTAGATATAGAATTCAAATAGCCACAACTGGAAATTCTTGGAGCACAATTCAATCGAATGATAAGACTCTTTTAACCCCATTTTTAAAACTTCATGGTTCAATCCCTCTTAGTTGTATTTGGAAGGCTTGGCAGCTGGTTTCATGCAAGTTGTCATGGTATGATAAATTATTTAGCAATGGACTAAGTTTTGTATCTTCTTCAATATTGTGGAACAAATTAATCCAAGTAATTGATAGTCCTTTGGCAAAGATTCCAAGGCTCAAAGCTAAGTGCCTTTTCAAAAAAGGCATTCGTGAATTTAGGGACCTTTGGAACTCCTCAAGCTTCACTTGGAAATTGTGGCCTCAACTCAAACATGGCTTTGGCTTAAGCTATAGAGACAAGCCAGTGGTGTTTGAAATTCAAAACTTGGTACCTCCTTCTCCTCACCTCATCTCGCAGTCATTCACACTTTCTTAAGGATTGGAGGTGGCCTAATGGTAGAAACATTAGAGCTCTTTCCCCTCAAAGTATTGTATAAATAGTTAGTTCCCAATTTGCCCCTCTCTTGCTGTCTCAACGCTCTTTGGAAGTGAAATCGAAGTTGTGCCCATTGGAACAAACTTAGTCTTCAAATCTGGAAAACCAAAGTTGATACTCGGTCACTAATTACCACTTGGAAATTCCTTCATCGTAAACTTCCACTGGGATCTCATCTTAAATTCCTCATTTTGCTCTCATGTTACCCCTTTTGTGGTAAAGAAGAATCTTTAAAGCACTATTTTTGGCTTTTCTCTCATGTGAGATTGCTATGGAATGCCCTTAAAACCATCATACCTTTTCTCTTCTATTTCATTTGGTCATGGAAAACCGCTCTCCTCGATTCCTCTCATGCCTATAACATGATTTCCAACTTTTGCAAGCTTGCCATTATTAAAAATATTTGGATCTTACGATGTTAGGTTGCTTTGCCTCACTCTTTTCTCCCATTGAGAATAAAAAATCATACTATATGTTCCAATCTACAAACACTAATGACTTAGCTTGTCTCCTCTTTTTATGATGATATAGCTAATTTACAAACCAAAAATATTTAGGCATAGTTACGAGATAGAGTTGCAAGAAACTCAAAGTGCTTCATTGCAGATTCTTCTCTTTTTTCCTCTTTAGCAAGTGATGAAAACACACAACAAGATGGGGTTTGCAGTTGACTGACATATACTCTCTTTCCCATTGGACGACTTGGGAAGTTCTTTATACACTCTTGTCAAGTTCTTAATGTTGTTGTCCTCTTTTTAGCTCCCATCTATTACCAAAAGTTGTTTCTCCTTTGCCGCCTCATGGATATTTGTACTGTGGTGGTTATGGAAACATCTATGACCATGTATAACTTCGATTTATATATTGGAATGAATTCTTGTAAATCATGATTTATATTGATGTCCTTTTTGTTTTACTGTTGTAATGTTGTTGTTACAACTGTTTTATTGATGTTACTCGTGATAGTGTTGTTGTAATGCTATTGTTACACCTTATAGACCGATAAAGTTGTTGCTATACCTTTTTTTGTGATCCGCTTCTTTATCCAATTAAAAAAAATATTGCTAATATCTTTATGTGTTAGCATGTGAGTGGTTGTTTCTCTAATGTGACTTGAGAAAATAGATACTTTGTGTCCAATTTTTAAATACAAACATAACAACAACATTACAAATAATAGATAAACTATGAAAAACAAATAACCATTAATACACTAGCTACACCATAACAATTATTGGAACACATTCATCTATCAAGTTCTTTCCTATAATAAAAAAATATTGCCTACAACAAATATAGTTGTCTTAGGATTGTCTCAATATATGGATCTTCTTCAAATTTTGTCCTTGAAGATGGAAATAATAAAAGCTTGAAAGGGGATTTGTTTTTGTTTTGTTCATGAGGTGGAGCACTTTAACTTTCCATTTCTTAAGCTTTGAAGTTGTATTTTTAATTTTTTAATTTTTTTCAACATGCTTTTGTATGTGAATTATTAGTTACATCTTCATTGAGTTGTTCAAAATATTTGAAACAAAGATAGACCTAAACATGTGCATCAAGACATATATTACTAATCATCCTATTCAAGACATATATTACTAATTATCTTATGTGTTGCCATATAATTAGTTGTTTCTTTAAAATGATTTATAAAAATTGACTATCAATTTAAAATCAACTAATATTTAACAAAAAATCGTTTTACACCATAACATAACAATAATTTAAATAGACTCATATATTAATTTATTTCTTCTAATAAAAAAATCTTACTAATACAAATTACACAAAATCAATGAAATGTAATCTAGAAGAAAAAGGTTCTCCCTATCACAGATTTTCATTTTCTCTCTAAAATTGAAGGTGAGTTAAATTAATGTTTAGTTGCTACTATTTCTTTTAGGAGTGGAGGGAGGGCTACATTAATATAAAATTTGAAGAATAACAAACAACATGGTCATATACTTATTGTATATATTAAATTTAAAGATTAATTATGTCTAAGGCATATCTTATATGAAGTTAACCAATTCATTTTGAACATTGATGACACAAGATGTTTGAAAGGAGATGGAAGACAATTGCAATCATCCTCACCGTTAAATTTTCATTGATTTTTAACCTATCCGTCCAATGTTTCCAGTTCAATCCCTAGCCTCCTGGAAAGGAAAGTTGAGTGCATGGATGAAGAGGGGAAGGCGAAAAAAAGGGAGAACACTGAAGGAAACCAGTAGCGGAAACAAACCAGGAATTAGGAGCAACTCACAATCTTGTAGAAAATCCAAGTACAAACCCTAAACTCTTTATATAGAATTCATGGCAAACAAACATGCACCTGGTTTGTGCTTCCACATTTAGAACTTGAAGAACTTAGTCCTGAATAAGGTTGTGAGTCTTCCTTCCAGCATGGCAGCGAAGACGAGCTGCAAGCTCTATGCCAACTACCTTGAATTCCTACGACTGTCCAGTGACCATCTTGCTTGAAACGGTACCAGTCTCAGAGCTTGGGCAGTTGCGGATTTTGTATTGAACGACTTTTCTGGAGATATTATTTGCAGTTCTTTGGTTCGAGTGAATGAGTCTGTGCACTGCGACTTCCATCGCAGGGTTGGCTTAAACATCACACACTAAGCCACTTCTACCGCTTATGTGGCAGGTGTGGGTCCGGTTCTGTTTCCAGCATCCGTTCCCGTTGCCGTTCAATCTGTTTCAAATCCAAAATGATTCCCGCTCGACAGCCCATCAGTTTCCATTGCCTGTCAAATATTTGAATCAAGCTGTTGGCGCGCTGTAGTAGGTTGATGTCCGTAAGCATTTAACTTCGTCTTCGTTGGAGCTCAACATTATTTTGCACATTTTTATTCTTCTCGGCCATTGGAGAAAAATCTAGCCTATCAAAACAGGGTTTCCATGAAGATTTGTGTTTGATAATGCTGCCAAGGGTAACGAATCCATTGTTGATATAGGGTTAAATAGAGTATTTTATTCCGTGGCTGCAGCAACCAGGATATGACAGTGTGGTGGACGAAAAGAGAAAGATGCACTACCGATGATAGAAAGGTTAGGGTTGGAGCCATATTTGTTTTCTCAAGCTCGTGAAGAAGAGCACAGTAATGATGTTCTTCGTGGGTTCATCTGGGGAGACGATGGAGTTCACCCCACTTGATTTGTGCTTTGACAATACTTCCAGTTATGTTATGTTGCATGCCCACATGCTCCATGAAATCTGTTCAAATGATTATGATATGCTTACATGAAAAGCTAAAAGAAAATGAGTCAGTAATGTGTAGCCAGGTTTAAAACCAAATTTTATAACCATTGCAAGCATCCTCCCAGCCTGCGCGAAAATGAGAGCTTTGGAACAGGGTATGGAAATCCATCACATTATAAACAATAAACAGAATTTTTCAGATGTAGCTACAACTGCCCTGGTAGACGTGTATGCAAAATGTTATACGCATAGACAAAGCACGTGAACTGTTTGACAGAAGTCTCCGAGAATTGTTTTGACAAAATGCCATGATTGCAGGATATCGAGATGTAATATGCCGGTTTCTACAATGAACCTAGCTTCTTGTTTTGACTAAGCATTGCCATTCAGACGATGGATATCACTAAAAATCAAGAGTGTATTAAAACTCTATATTTGAAATTGTTACACAGACATTGCCCATTGGCATTATTTAAGTTATATTTGTATAATATTAAAAGGATGTTGCGACATTCCTTTAAATGATATATGGCTAATATTGCATATGAAAAAAAGTCTTATCTGAATTACTTTCATAAATATTAAAGATTATTGTTGAACACTTATAATTTCTAGCTTTTATTTTTATCTATTATTTTGACAAGCTAGCCACCCTGTTTTTCAACATTTATGTGTTAATATGAACTTAAAAACAGATTTACTTTAACTAAATATTCTCTAAGGCATAATGAGTCTATTAATGATTGGAGTTAGCCTCCAATAATTATGCAATAAACTTTGTGTGTATGTATTTTTTTTTCAACTTTAAATATTTGAAACTAATGGTTGGAATTATAGGGCCTCCTTGCTTTCTCCAACCCTTCAAAATGTCAAGAGAATAATACATTTCTAGAAAGAAATGATAAGAACGAATCTAAATCTAGTTCCAATCAAATGTCTACTACATCTAATTTTATATCATTTAAACATTAAGGGCCTAGAAAATTTACAAAACTTACCAAACCATTGAATAGTTTTACATGTTATTGTACCTTCAAATTTTTCATTTTTTAATCCAATTTTTGGTCATGGTCTTCTTCATGGTCAATAATGTGAAGGTATACACATTGATTTAGGCAATTGGTATGACATATCTATAGAAGAATTTGATATAATTGAAAATTTAGCTTCAAACAATCATACACATTTATCTGTTTCTCTAAGCATAACCAATGGCATTCTTGTAGACAGTTTCGGGAATATTATTTTTCCCCTTGATATGGGATCAAGGAAGGGGATGAATTTTTCTATATAATTCCTTCTGTAGTCATATAAATCTGTCCATTTTAATTAAATGAATATTTACTATTTATTTGATTAATAACCCAACAGTTAATTAAATTAACATTTAATTAATTCATCTTCAAACATTCTCCTATTAATTAAATAAATTATTCAATTTATTTAAATTAATTCATTAAACCAATTTTATTTTTTTTATATTAGAAATCGAGAATTCAAAATATAGACAGAGAGTTTATACAAAACTAGGGAGCAGGGGGTAGGGCCTCAACCGCCAATCAGAGGAATATATATAGTTATCTAACTATCCAAAAAGAGGGGGCATAGCAGAATAAATAAGAATTGGAGGATCTCATCCTAATCCTCCAGCCATGTGGTCCAACCCTGTTCGCCTTCCATCCGGACCACCTTCTTTCTAGCAAGGATCTGGGAGCACATCTCAATCCTGTTGAAGGGAGGAGGCCTGCTGTCCTGTAGATCCTTTATCAGCTTTTGCACTGCCTTATCGAAGGAGGTCTGGTTCTCTGTGATCCTAGCCCATTCGTACCCATCTTGCATCTCGTAAACAAACATGGTTGCCCTGCCATCTTTTAGGAACCGCAGTAACTTATTTCTCTTGAGGTTCATCACAAAACAGACCTGCACAACAATTTTGTAATGTGTGAGTTTTTTTTAAAACTCAGTACGTTCCCTTGTAATACCTTGGAACTTCTCCTCATTTCTGAGTTTCCAAATAAACCAAAGAATATATGAAGATAAGATTTGCCAAACAAGATTAGTATCCTTTCTCAGTCCATGAATAAAACCAGTAACTATATCAAGAGGAAACACAAATTATGCAATAGAAATTCCAAACAGAAGCCAAATATCTCTAGCAAAGGGGCAATCGAAGAAGATGTGGCACGCAGTCTCAGGTTTTCTGCAGACAGAGCACTGATCATATTCAGCCGATATCCTAATAGGTAATCTGTCCAACATAAGTTGCCATCTGAAGCACTGAATCTTAGGAGGAATGGGGGATCGCCAGAGTTTCACAAGAGATTGCTGCCAAGTGTGGGGCCTAAGATTAACATACCATAGTTTGTTGACATGCTCAATCACCGACTGATCATTGTTTAACATGGCGTAGATAGATTTGGCTTTGATTTTAGGGAGGGTAGAGCCATCCTTCCATAGGAATGAAAGGTACCTCTGGGCATCTACATGGGTGTTCTTAGGGAGGTTAAAGGGAACACAAGCAGTTTTAATCATATTGTATGTCTTCTTATGAGATGCAAGGAGGTCATATTTAGTGCTAAGGGCTTCCCAGCTAATAAGGTGATCATGTTCAAGAATATCCATAATGTACTTGATTCCTTTATTATGCCAATGCTTAGCTGAGCGACCTTGGGTTAGGGCAAGGGGTTTGGAGTTGTGATGCAAGTTCCACCATATTGACCTTTCACCGTGTAGGGACTTATCAGAGTTGATGCTCGAGTTGTTGATTAGACCACGCACATGCTCCCAGGCTTTCCAGATAGATTTGAACACCCAGGTGCCTTGGACAGACACGGGAAAGCTGCCAACAATTAGGTCACTGAGTGGGAGAGCTTTCCAAGTTTTGGCTGTTTTGGGAACACCATTTTGTATGTTGTTCCTAATGAGGATTTTCCAGGGTTCTTGCCCTTCCAAAGAGTGGAATATCCATTTGGCTGCAAGGGAGATGCCTTGCAGTCTAAGATCCTTAAGGCCTAGCCCACCAAGTTTTTTATCCAAGTGGCACCAGGTCCATTTGACTGCGTGGGCTTTCCTTTTACCCTTCCTATCCGACCAAAGGAACCATTTGATAGCCTTTTGGATTTCAAGGATTTGGTAGTTGCTAAAAATCCAAACCGAGGAGTAGTAGATATTGTATGAGGATAGGATTTTTGGCAGACTTGAATCCTGCCAGCAAGGGAGAGAACCCTATTGTCCCACTTGTTGAGTTTACTGTCTATCTTTCCCTTCACCCAGCCCCACATGTCCTTAAGAGAGGGAGATAAAGAAAAGGGGATGCCAAGATAATGAACTAGTTTAGTGGGTCCTCCCCACGCATAGCCAAATTGTTGAAGCCAGTTTGGGGGATTCTCTTTCCAACCAAGTAGAATGGATTTGGTGTTGGATACCCGGGCTCCGGAGGCCTTACCGAAAATGTCAAGTTTTTGATTGAGGGAATCAATATTGTGTGTTGAGAGCTTCAGGAAGAATGAGGTATCATCAGCAAATTGGATGTCGATCAGCTCAAAGTCGTTCGACAAGGTAATGCATTGGACACGGGGGGACAGGGTGTCATCTCTAAGGAGATAATACAGGGCATCGGAAGCAATGACAAACAGAGCAAGGGCAAGGGGGAAGCCCTGTTTGATCAATCTAGAGAGGGGAATCGACTGGGAGAGGGTCCCATTGATCTCAAGCAGGGTAGATGCATCTTTAAGGAGGATTCAAACATAGTCATAGAATTCGCTAGGAAAGCCAAAGGCAGAGAGCATCATGAGGATGAAGTTCCATTCCACCTTGTCATATGCTTTCTCAAAGTTGACAAGGAACATGGCGGCGTCTTGGTTGGAGGTCCTGGCCCATTCCATGGATTCCCAACTCGTTACAAGATTTTCCAGGATGTACCTGCCTTTGATGAAGCCTGTTTGGGTGGAACAGATGAACTTGGGGAGGATCTTCTCAAGTCAAGAGGCTAAGGCTTTGGCCAGGATCTTGTAGGAGACGTTAAGGAGGGTGATTGGCCTCCAATTTTTAATCAGGGCTTTGTCCCCTTCTTTCAGGATAAGCTTAATGATACCCCTATTTATGAATTCCCCCAGGGTGCCTGTGGCAAGGTCTTCATTATAGATATCATAAAGGTCGTCAGCAATCCAGTCAATGTTAGTTTTGTAGAATTCAGCAAGAAGTCCATCAGGGCCTGGGGCTTTGTTATCCTTAAGAGCCTTAATGGCATCCTTGATTCCGTGCACGGTTAGCTTAGCTTTGAGGAGGCTGGATTAGTCCTCAGAGATTCTATTAGGGATAATGGTCCTACATTTGGTGCAGGCATCTGTCGAAGCCTCATTATCCTCAGAGGTAAACAGAGTCTTGTAAAATACTTCAAAGGCTTCTTTGATGTCATAGATATCAAGGAGTTCTTTATTGTCTATAGATATTCTATCAATTTTCTCCCTAATCTGTTTTTGTTTGAGCAGATTAAAGAATATTTTGGAGCCCTTATCACCAAAATGGAGCCAATGGTTACGGGCTCTAATGAAAGCACCTCTGATCTTAACCTGCTGGTGCTTTTTGAGGATATCTCTAGCCTCGGAGACTTGCCTGACCAAGGTAGGGGAAGAGGGCTGCAGTTGAATTTCATGCTCAAGGGAGTGAAGGCGCAGAGTAAGATTTTTTTCTATGAACCTGAAGTCCTTGGCTTTCTTCTAGCCAATGGTTTGGAGAAGAATCTACCAGGAAGAAATGTTCGTCTGCCATCTACTCAAGGGGGATTGGGGGAGATGCGGTTGCAGATTGAAGATTCTAATTAATTTGATAGCAATAAGCACATCCTCATCTGGCAGCAAGGAGGTATTAAGAAAGAATTTCTTATTGTGGGAGTGGCAAGGGGTGATGGAGTTTCTGATGTTGATAATGGCTAAGATGGCGAAGTGGTCAGACAGGGTAGTTGGTAGGACTGCAACCACATTCCCAAACTGGTTGGGGGAAAAGGAGAAGAAGTCTTTATTAGCGTAGAACCTATCTAACCTAGAGTAGATCCGATTGGTGCTTTGCTGAAAGTTGCACCAGGTGTGCCATAGGTTAGGGTTGTCAAGTTTAGTGGCTTCCAAGGGGTCAAAGAGTTGCAGATGCTGTTTGAATCTATCCCAATGAGGCTTTTCTAAGTTTTTCCATTCAAACGGGAGACCCCTAGCCTTGTCATTCTGGGATTCAATCGTATTAAAGTCCTCGGACATGACCCAGGGAATATTTGGGAGGGAAGTTAACCAATTCCAGAGGGATATTCGTTCCTTATAATCGTTAGAAGCATAAATGGAGCATATGCCAAAGCAAGAACCCTTCATCTCTAAGGTAGCCCAAGCTACTCTATTATAGGGAGAGGTTCCTTTATCTTTGAGGTGCATAGCCCATTTAGGGGCAAGAAGAAGCCCAACCCCTCCTTTACCTTTCGGGTGGTTGGTACAGATTTTGATTGCATCTCACCAAATGAAGTCAAGCGATGCGTCAAGGGAGAACCCAACAGATTTAAGTTCTTGTAACATCAGAAAATCTAGGTTTTTCTGCAAATCCAAAAACCTTTTGATAACAAATTTTCTGTTAGGCGACTCAAGGCCGCGAATGTTCCATGATATGTATTTCATCAAGGCAGAGGGTTTATGGGGGGCTAGTAGGGAGATCGTTGTTGATCGCTAGATTTCTTCTTATTTTTGGAGCCCATAGGCCTACCTTTTTTTTTAATAAGGGAGTGTCCTTTCATAGATTTCTCATCATCTTCACTGGTTTCAGGAGGCTCCACTCTAGTATCGACATTTCCTCCTATGTCGGACCTAGACAACTGGGAGCCTGGAAAGTCAGGGAGCATAGTGCTAGATCTAATTTCTTCTAGACCTTTATTGGCATATATAACCTCTATTATATGATTGTCCTCTATTTCTTTGAGTGAATTTGAATGCAAGGGATTAATGGTGCTAGTGTCAGAAGTAATTCCTGCAAGTGAAGAGGAGACCGAATGAACGAGGGTTCCAGATCTGAGGATCATTGCAGGGTTATTGCTAATGCTAGCATCATCATCACGGCTGGGGTTTTCCAACTTATTAACCATATTTCTAACCACAGATTTGACAGGGGACTGCTCAGGGACCAGGGATTTAGGAGAAGAGGCCAACTGGCTGGAGGAGGAATCACTAGGGTTTAGGGCTTTGAGAGGGGTAAGTTTACGCCTCCGTTTCCTAGATGTAACAAGCTGGAAACCATCAACAGGCGAGTCAATAGGGTTGTGAGAGGGGACGGAAACAGGGATGAGGGGCTTGGAGGCCAAGGGTGCACTATCGGGCATGAGAGGGTTAGTGACAATAGGAGAGGGACCGGGATTTGTGGACAACACATCTTTAGGGATCTCAATAATAGGAGGGGGAGGTTGCATATTATTAACATTTTTAGGGTTTACAGAAGTTTCACCAGAATTATGCATTTGCTTCCTACGACTGATAATTAGGCATTTTTTGTGAATGTGCCCTTCTTTTTGCAGAGAAAACAAGCATTTAACCCTCCAAGTATTTCAATCGGGCAGATGAATGTGTCTCCGTTAATATCTAGGTTTAAAGATGGTGGAATGTCGATTCCGGGCTTGATTGAGACAAGCTTTATTGTGTCTAGGTTGGGCACCAATCTAGCAGTTTCATCAACCCTAACGATTTTACCAAAAGGTGCCATTATTTGGGGAAGAAAACGCCACAAAAAGGGGGGGACATCCTTGAGGATGACCCATCTGGGAGAGGATAGCGCGAGGACTTCCTCATTAACCGCCTCTGGAGACCAGGCTAGGGCTCGAAAAGATGTATTTCCAACCGTCCAGTACTGGCGTTTAAGAGCTTCCAACTGGGCTTCATGCATGTTGAAGAAAATGAGAAAGAGACCTCTCTGAAGTTGTCTACAGAATGTAATTTTAAGCCCTAGTTTAAGATTCCATAAATTATGAAACCAGTCGTCTATGAATTTTCTAGGTGGGCATTTTTTAGCATCAACACAGGCAAAAAAGATAGCAGTGTCACTTAATCTATGTTTTTCTGAAATAATTTCATCCAACATTTCAGAGTTCAGAGAAATGTAGAAAGAGATCGAGGAATTGCAAGGGAGCTTACTGTCCTGACTGGGTCCTTCACCTGCTGGAGTCTTAAGGAAGTGCATCGTTGAGCGGACTCCATCTGCAGTCTGGGCGATGGTCTCGATGAAGGACTTAGCTAGGGCTGGTAATGTCTATGGTGAGGGTTTAGGATTACTAATATCTCCATCTGACTCCGGCTCCATTGGAAACCAAGGTTAGATCCCCGCGGGGGAGGGCAAGTGGGTGAAGTTAATCGCAATAAATATTTGCAGAGCAGAATAAATGAAAACACGAAATGCAAATAGCAAGTGGGCGAAGAAGAATATGCAAACCGAGTGGAGGAGATTAACTCCTCCACGTAGACATCATGGAAGTCGCGTCAGCCCCTGCGAGCCTCGATCCGGCTTCCACCCTCAGCGCTTTAATTTTCTCATAGAAATAGTTCTCAGAAATCTGGTGGCGTTCGAAGCTTCTGCGGCTCCTAGTGCTTTGATTTTCACTCAGAGGAGCATTGGATTGGCTATAGCATCTTCGGTTTCAAACCTTACCTCCACAGGGAACTGCAACTTCTCACCTTCCAGGGCCTATCGAAAAGATTTTTGTGCACCTCCCGCACTCTGGGTTGTCTCCTGTGTTTCTTTTCCTGTGTTCAAATGCCCTACTTTGTTTGTCTGCTCCTCATAATAATATCGTGTTGAATACTTTGATTTCCCTCTGCAAACATGGTAGAATCCACGATCTACGCACAGTTTCTGGGAGTCTTACTGGAAAATTTGTGCAATAAAAAATGGCTCCAATCGATTACTCACTGGACTTCAATTTCTTTCCATAAATGACAATTTGCCCTTTAGTTTGAACGCCATCTCCTTGGTGCAGAGAAATAATAAACTTGAGTAATAGGATTGGGAGATGCTGATGGCAATGACAAAGCTAGGTCACCATTTTTCCTGAACAAGCCGTCAAATGCCCTGCATCTCATAAAGCTATGTAACCTTACTTCAAAACATTTTCAGCATGAGGTAATCTGGTAAAACAAATGAAGATAGATATTTTGTACAACAGGCTTTTGTATCAGGAGGTTGTCTCTGTAGCCAGGCACTGCAGCTATAATGGCAGTTTGCCATTAAACCAAATTCACAATCAATTAAATGAATAAATGTTATTTATTTTATTTAATCCCACTTTCTTCTTTTAAATAAATAAATAAAACATTTATTTAAATCATTAAAACCCTCCCACTTGCATTCTCCTACAAATGCAAGTTGAAATAAATTAATTTTATTTTAATTTAAATCCTATTTTCCCTCACCCACCAAATCCACTTGCAATCCTAAATCCCCTTCTAGACCCTTCTAACCACTTTCTAATAATTCCTAATTAGCCTAATCCATCCCCTAAATATTGTCACATTCCTAAGCAACTTGGAGTCACTTCTCAAAGACTCCAAAGTCTTTGAAAAACATTTAATGCTTTATGTGTTCAAAAAGCTAACCCCTAAAGTCTTCCAAACCACTAATGGCTCTTACATGACCATTAATGGCTCTTACATGACCATTAATGGCTCTTACATAACCATTTATGGTTAAATCCACTTGCTCCCATGGTTAGAGACTTTACCTCTAACTCAACCCTCCATTCAACCCATGGGTCTCTTCAAGCATTTATTGCTTTGACCATGGTTATCCTCACTAACTCTTGCACAAGAGTTTATCCATTGGATAAAGGAATTATTCTTTGAATAATGAATTTATTCACTCAACTCAACATTAACCCTACCTCCCAAGTTAACCCTCAAGTCATGTCAAGCATTTAATGCTTATTCCCTCTCCTCTCAACCCATCTCTTGTTGACATTTTTCATCCTGGGATTGGGTTGAAAGCCCTCACATGGATCATAAGCCCTTCAATCCTGACCCTTGTTGAGATTACTCAATCTCAACCCTCCATTGCTTCATTTTACCTATAAATAGAGCTCATTTCTTCATAATCCAGATCCTGAAAACTTGTATGCATTTAACTTATAGTAAATTTTAGAGAGCATTTTAGCATAATCACTCATTGTCATTTTGGACTAAAATTAATCTTAGTTCATTTCATAATATCTCATAGTTAGTTTGTTTTACACTTGCATAGCATAGTTTAAAGCATTTCAATCTTGAATCTCCATAAGACACCCATAGTGCAAAAAGTTTTTGAGAGCTACACTCATTTGAAAACTTGGAGAGAAGAGGAACAAGGGAGGAGGAACTACAAGCATGGTGGAAGCCATTTGGAGATGCCTTGTTGCATTTGTTTTCTTTGTTAAATGCTCTATTTTGCTTATAGTGTCTCTCTTGATATGCCTGTTTAGAATAATCTCTGGTTGTTAACACTAACGTTTGTTTCTTGTGTTCTTGTGTGTGTTGCCATCAAATAAATTTTCTAATCCTTTTTGCAGAGCATCACCTTCATTGACCAGATTTTATAGTTTACTTTGGAGACCTTACAATATTTAAATGTCATACTCTCTATGATACATCAATGTCTAAAATATGTTTGTGAAGAGAAAATTGTGAAAGTGATGAGTGATACATATGTACCTATTTTAAAGCCAACAACATCAAAATTGAAGATTATGTTGTCACTATAAAATATATTTGTAATAACAACAACAAAAAGGAACATCAAATAGAAGCTCAATGTGAAACCTTGAAAATAGAAATCATTATATCAAAATGCTTGGGCAACATAAGAATAAAGAAAAAGTTAAAAGGAAAAATTAGTAGAAAATGAAGGCCTCTTTGAATTGTCTTGTAATACTCCTCTAGCACAAAAAATAGCTTATAAATATTGTCCTCCACTAATAAAGAAAGAATAATATGATCATTCCTTTATATGTACCAAAGCAAGGACGTTTTCGACCTTATGCTTCAATGAATAATAAGAAAACAACATTCATTGATCTCATTTCTACCTCTTTTAAAGGTGCTACTTTTATATGTGTTACAAAGAAAAATTAGATAAAATTAAAAAAGAATAAGTGAATCTAAATCCACAAGTACAATAAAAATAATATAAAATTTAATTCTTTTATTCTACATATATCAATCACATCTAATGACATTATATCATGTTGAAATTCAAAATATTGAAAGTGGTTGTAAATAAGATGAAAATAATTTATTAGATGATAACAAATCTAATATCATTGGCTGAGATTTGGATATTTTGTAGTAAATACATACCTATCTATATGCTTTATAGTATTTTGATGGTTCCCCTACTTGGGAAGCATATATTTTGCCTTTTCCACTACCCCACAATATTGATTGAAAAACTTTAATACTTTTTTTAGATATGATTGCGATTATAATTCAATTACACTTAGAGTTTCTGATCACATGTTACTAATGTAGAATATTTCTTATGATGATTGTAATTTTTCTAAGATAATCCACATGATTCAAATGATTATGATTACAATTTAGAGTCAACTTACTTCAAACATGAAAATGGTGTTGGACACTCTCAAGGAAATTAATTAAGACTATAAGAGTAAGCAAAATTAAATAGATGTTTCTTATGAATATAAATATATAATTTATTAATTATACCATATGAATATTTAACAAAAAAACCAATAAAAAGTTAATAAATGGCAAAAATAAGGAGCAAATGAATTTGTCTTCATTGTCTCCTAATTATTCTAAGCATGAAAACAAACTCATCTATCCTAACCCTTGATCCTCCATCCACATCTCATCTATGAATCAAACCATCCTCAATACATTTGAATAAAACCACTCCATTCCAAAGTCATGTTGTCAAATTGAAGAGAAACTATATACCGTCACCTTATCTATTTGAGCATAGCAATAAGATCCTCGGGAGATCAATAAATATTCATCAAGGTTTTGCATGCATCATCCACTTTATCAAGCTCAAATGAAGGTTTAAGTAGAGGAAATGTATAAAAGTTCTTGTTTTTTGCATTTTAATCTTGTTTGGAGATAGAGTATTTACAAGAGTGCAACCTGAAATGGAATATTAAAATCATAGACATATAGTTCCCCTTGAAATTATTGAGAAAATAATTCTAGTGGCCTACAATTTTTTATTTTTTTCACACCTATGTAGATTACCAAATGCCATCTATCTATATGGGTTGAAAAAGCATCTTCCTAAACTAAATCATGTACTTTATTAGTCTTCCTTGCATATGTATGTAGATATCAAGGTTTAGGTAGAACTAACCCAAACATTGTATTAGCAGACACTTTCACTTTTAAACTATATCATTACTTAAGTTAGGGTGCCATGGGATTAAAACAGGACTAATTTAGAAACATGTGAAGAAACCCAAGAAATGCAATTTATATACCCATTATTATTTTTAAATTGCATCTTTGAGGTGGTACTCCTTGAGAGGGGCATAAATGTAATTCCCTAATATTTCTTATTTTTTATCTAAGCTCTAGTATTAGGATATAAATATTAGAGCCTTGTGAATTATGATCCTAAATGGAATAACCTAAATTAATTTTAGTTTTAGAGCCAAATGATTATGGTTAGCTCACAAAAATCATATCATATTTAATAGCAATCTTATATCATAAGTAGTTTAGAGTAGGAATGACTGTTATAGGATTGTAGGAATTTAGTGCAATCCATAATTGTTATTATTTTTGTTGAGTACCATAATGGTCTTAAGAATACATAGAATAATAATGATATCTAAAAATGGTGGAGCCTTTTCATGTATGACTACATTGGAATATTGTGTTACAAGTCTAACTATTAAGGTGTTAGAGCTCTCATATATTTTGGTATAACATTGATCATGTAATTAGAAGACACGTGAGAACATCCTACAGCTTGTTTAATCCCATATGATTATTATAAAATGGTTAATCTACTAATTCACTACAAAGTAAAATTGATTATAATTGTATATGTCCTACATAAAGTTCTCTATTCTTGTTGGTCAAAATCCTTTCATGGTTGGACATATGAGATTTTTTAATTGAATAAAAAGTGATTTCCTTAAAATTATGACTAGAAATATCTTGTATTGAGATAGGTAGTTTGATGGTTGTCACATGCTTAAGGGGCAAGCTCTCTTTGTGTCAAATCAAGATTACATGAACCATTCATCTCACCTCCCATAAATTCCCATTGATTTTACAATTAAATTAATTTCCACCTTTGACAATTAATAAAACAGTATTAGGGTTCAATGAAAACTTTATTTTACCATTACAACATTAAATTGAGTGGTTGCAATATTTATGTAAGGCGAGTTAGGATTTGTAACATATAATCATAAATGCATTTATATTTTTTAAATTACCATTGATAAACTCTTAGGTGTTAAAAAAGGTATGCTTGATAAGCATTTGATAATTTTCTTGAGACTTCTTATTTGATCCTAAGCTTAGTTCCTTCCTTGTTTTTTGACAAAAACTCCTTTGTTTTTCATTCTCTCATTCCTTAACAATCTTCATACATAATGAACGCCAAATTAGAGGGCATCTATAGTACCTTTTACCTATCCTCGCATTTTATGGAGGATATAAATCTCTTGATTGCAAATTTTAGTCAATATCATAAGATTCTTTCATCTATCCACAATTTAAACCTTAGGGTACGAGACCAAAATTGACACAACTATAATACGAGGTCCCAATTAAAGGTATGCCCAATAATATAGCAAAGAGACTCACAATAGAGAACACACTCGCAACAAGGAAGATAACACAAGGAGATGGTATGAGAACAAGGCTTTTCAATAATTAGAATGCTAAATATTAAATATTTATAAATAAAATTAACAACTATTCAAAATTGACTATATAGTTAGATTTAAATCCTATTATACGGCGAAGATGAAGACCTTGAATAATTACACAAAACTACTATTTACTAAATTTAATAACAAGATTTTAGTGGCCAAAACCCATCGATTTTCATTAATTTAGTATGCTCCAACATTCAAAATATTAAAACTTTGTCTAATAAATTAAAGGCGTAAAATCTATTGCTAATCTAAAAATTTCAGTAGTTATTATTGATTGGATCATCCAATGATATGTAACAATTAACTGTTGGTCTTGTCTAATTGTCATCTATCAAATGCAACTATCATGTGGACATGGCATTATCATTACTTGTGCCCAATCTTCTTACTATTATGCACAAACAACAAGGGTTTATCAATCATGGAGCACTCTTGGCACAATGATGATATTGCATGATCTTCCTTCTTCCATGCACATGCTAAATTTTATGCACACAATTTGATGACTTGTAGGATTTCACTTACCAAACATATGCCCTTAAATCAATAGGAAAATAAATATCACTATATCAAATGCTGATCTAGCTAACACAAGTCAATTAACAATTTATACTAGAGTGTACCTTAAATTGTTAGCTTAATAATGGATGTCAATTGATAGAAGAAAGATGAATTTTCATTAGTTTATTATGTAATTGAATGATATATATATATAAATTAATTAAAAAAATTTTAATATTTTGAACATATAATATTTTTTTTATAATGATACTCTTTATAATGTGCAAATGTCTAAGATAACATTTTTTTTTTATGAAATTACAGTTTTTTAACAAATGTATAAGTGAATAATGGTCCATATAAGCAATTTTTTAATGCAAATCCTATTATGTCTCCTTGTGCAGCACCATTTTAATATGCTACACAAAAACTATAGAAGTTAATACCCTTGCATTCCATGCTCATGTTCCGTGTGGACCCCACAAAGATTATAGAATATAACTTAGGAAGTGGTTTGCAAAATAATGTTGAGCTCCAACGAAGACGAAGTTAAATGCTTACGGGCATCCACCTAACACAGCGTGCAAACAACTTGATTCAAATATCAAACGGCAATGAAAACTGATGGGCTGTCAAGCGGGAATCATTTTGGATTTGAAATTAACGGTGAGTACAGATTGAACGACAACGGGAACGGATGCTGGCGACAGAACCGGGCCCACACCTGCCACATAAGCGGTAGAAGTGGCTTAGTGTGTGATGTTTAAGGCTGCCCTCCATCCCATGCACCCTCTCTCTATATCGACTCCCTGTTTGAAACATAGTGATTTGGGTCTTTTATAGTCATATAGATACAATGGATTATCTTAGTTTGTAATGTTGTTTGTTTGGTTTTCTAAGACCAATCATTTGATTTTCTTTGTAATCTCTTAGAGTGAGAACCAGGTGGAGAAAGCTATTATGAGACAAGATAGACAAATCTATTCAACTGTAAGTATTACAGCCCTGACCTTATAAGTCATGCACAATATTTTTCTTGTTGCAAATCTTTTAGTGCAGTATCAGACTTTTGCTAATGATTATTTTTTAGATTAAGGTAAAAGAGTGGCTTATGAAAGATTCTCAACTTGTTTATAAAAAGTTTTAGATTTGAAATTATTAATTTGAAAGAAAAGCTTCATCATTATCATCATTACAATCAATCTCTCATTAACAATTGACAATTTGAACACAACATACCTACAATTTATGTGGGTGATACAATAGACAAGTTTTACTTATACATAATCTTGTATTATATTGTTTGATGAATTGAACATAGTCAAATGGTTTTGATAATACAACTGCTATTATTCTACAATGTTAGTTCGGTGTTCTGAAGTTCAGGCTGTTGTTAAGGCTACTAAAAAGCAAAAGAATCCAGGCACCAAAATCGGAAGCGGTTCACAACATGATAAAGTAAATTTGGTGAATAATCTTTATTACAGTCCATGTCTCATAAACAATTGAGAAATTGACCACAACATACCTGCAATGTAAGTGTGTGATACAATTGTGGAACTTCTATATCATTGTTTTTTATTATACATAATCTTTTACTATGTTGTTTGATGAAATCAACATTACCAAATGATTTTGATGATACAGTTGAGCACTATTATTCTAAAACTTTGGTTTGGTGTTATGTGGTTGTATATGCTTAAATTCATCATTGCTTAACTAGAAATAAAGGATAATCATGAATCCCTATCTAATTAAAGAATTCTAACAAATATCAATGAAATAATGCAAACAAGACAATAGGGTTTATAAAATTCAATCAAAACTCCCTATTCCATGACTGCATATGGCTTCCATTGTTCTTCTCTTCTTTGTGGTATGATGGCTCTCAAATATCGCGTTGACAACCTGCAAATGACACAAAGATTCAAAGTTCGTGATTGTATCGTGATTCTCGTGATTGTTGAAAATGGAGATTGAATGCTCAGTTTATAGATTTTTGGAGAGGATTGATTGAGAGGTGGAACAAAATGATCAAGAGGTGGAACTCAGGTAAGCTCACATGTTGATTGATAGTTGAACTGTTGATTTGGAGGTAGAACAAAATAGATTGAATAGTTAATTGAGTTAACTGATTGAGAAAAAAAGTTGATTGAAAGATGAAAAAGAATGATTGGAGGATAATTGATTGATGATAAAGAAAGCTTTATTTAGAAAAAGCTAACTGGGAGATAGAAATAGAATGATTGGAGAAAATTAAAGAAATGATGTAATTAATCAATTAATTGAAATGATTAATTAAAATAGATTGAAAAGTTAACTAATTGAAAGCTTTTTGGAAAAAAACAAAGTGGAAGATAGAAACAGAGATTGAAAAGATAATGATTTAATTAATTAATTAATTAGTTTAGCATGTGCTTGCACTTTGACTTTGATTTTCAATTTAATCTTTGCTTGAGGTTTAATTCAAATATTGAATTTATTTTAAATTCAATTTGTTATTTGAATATATTTAAAGAACTTTGACTTTGATTTTCAATTTGATTTTTGAAATCATGCACATGTATTTGAAATTAGAAGAAATCAGAAGAATATGAATTTGAATTTGAATTAGAAGAATTAATGAAATTAGATGAAATTAGAATTTGGGGATTTGAATTTTGAATTTGAAGAATTAATGAAATTAGAAGAATATGAATTTGAATTTGGAGAATTAATGAAATTAGAAGAATTAATTAGTTAATTACATAATTTAAAGAAACTATTTAATTATTTATAAATTGAATTTAATTAAATAATAAAGATTATAAATTAAAGGATTAAAATCACAATTAATTAAATAATTAATATTAAAAAAAGGGTTAAAGAGTAGTCAAAATTCAGAACCATCTAAATTTAGGCTCTGCGTTTTCTCGCGCTGCATCCTCGAATGAACTCTGCATCCGACTAAGCATTGCAACGTGGCGACCGCATCAACTAGGGCTCCTCTACCGATGTCACAGGTGTGCACGTTCCATTCTCCTTTTGTTTTTTTAAAAATATAAGATGTCTGGCCCGCCTTTATTACCCTCTGCAGAAGATGTTACTTATGCCAAAATGCCCATTAATGCCTCCGTTGCATCCCCTGCATCTAAACCGATTAACAGCAAAAATGATAATCACAATGTTTTTTCATCAACAAAAACCTTCTCTGAAGCGGTGGCCAACACCACTGTCGCTACTTCGGCTAAATTTTGTATATCACATCAGCAAGATGAGGCTGAGCCAGGTAAGGGCTCTGTGAACACCTTGAAACCTTTTTCCATTTCGCCTAATCCTGAAATGATAGGTGAAATTGTGAAGGAAAAAAATAGATTAAAAAATTTTGCCATTTTCTTTGCTGCTGTTGATATAGAAAGATGCCCTGCTAGGAAATTTCTTGATGATTGGTTTTACAATTATTGGAATCTCAAGCTAGGGCATAGCATATCTTTCTGTAGGCAGGTGCAGAAGGGGTTGTTTGTTATCTTCTTTAAAACTACGGAAGCGCAGGAAGCTGTTCTCAAACGGCAGTATTGGAATGTGGGTAAACCTTTCGCGCATTAGCATGGACTCCGGAAGCTATCCATGAAGAGGTGCTTGCTCTGTCGGCACCAAGATGGATCATTGTTAAAAATCTGCCCCCATATCTTTGGCGTTTCATTACCCAACTCCTGGAACCACTTGGTAAGGTTATTAGATTTGATGATTCTACTCGGCTGGTTCCTCACATGGACGCTTTAGTTTCGATTAAACCTGGTATAGAAATCCCTTCGGCCCTCGAGATCAACATTCTTGGAGAGGTTATCTCATGTCCGCTGGAAATCCTTGGGGGTCTGAATGCTTGTTTTTTGTGTAAAAAGGAAGGACATCTTCGCCGAGAATGCCCCATTATCAATAAAAAAAATGGGGCTAATCCTAATCCTAAACCTATTGATTTAGCAACTATGAAAAACCCTGTCCCTCCTACTAATACCGCTGTGGTATCTCCAGTGCTATCTCCCACACCTGTTACGCTCATGAATGATCAAGCCTCTACCAAAATGGCCGAACCCACTATAGATGTTAATATGACAGATGGGTTTCAAGAAGTCCAAAGGAAATCAGACAAAAAAAGAAGAAGGAAAATTGAAAACCCGGAAGCTCAAGGTAATAAAACTAACAAAGCTAACATTCCACCTGTGACTCCTACGACCTATGTTCCTCCCACACCAGTTAATATTAATCCTACCTCCACTAAAACTAAGACCTTCAAAGAAATTGATGAAGGATATTTTCTGGAAATAGTTCTAGCAAATAAAAGTAACAAGATAACTATTCCTACCGAGCCTACAAAAGACCAAAATATCTCTACTCTATCGCTTAGACCTGAAAGTGGGAATGTCTGCTCTAAGATTTTTGAAGCGGAAGTGGATGACTTAGAATGGCAGAAAGATTTCCCCAGATCTAAGAGACGGGGTAGACCTCCGGGGTCAAAAAACAAAAGTCCTGGCGGGTGTGGGACTGAAGAATTATCCTCTCAAAGCATTTCTAACAGGACAGAAGGGTCCATGGAACTTATTTGCGTTCCCACTGACAACAATCTAGAATGAATTTTATCTCATGGAACGTAAGGGGTCTTGAATCCCCGGATAGGAAATATATTGCTAAGCGTTTTTTAGACACTATTAAGAACAAAGATTTCATTATGTTACAAGAACTCAAAGCTGTTGATTTTATGTTAGATTGTAGTCTTGACATTATCTGGAAAGACTCCATAAAAATCTGTACTGCTCACTCAAAAGGTAGGGGTGGTACTGCGCTGCTTATCAATCCGAAATGGACCAAGTACATTATGGATAAAGGTCGATCTCCATGCAATAGTTCTATGTGGGCATCTTTCTGTTTCAATAATGTTTCCTTTGGAATATGCTCTGTCTATGCCCCTAATGACCCTATGGAGAGGGCTGACCTTTGGCTTTGGTTAACCTCCCTTCCAGACATCCCATGGATTTTGGGAGGAGACTTCAACATGATTGAATCTCAAATTGATAAATCGGGTGGCAGACCCTTTAGCTGGAAGCCGGCTGAGATTGACCATTGGAATAATATGATCCAATATAAAAAACTTTTTGATCCTATTAAAAACAATGTCAATATTTCTCCTAATCTTAGATACACCTGGTGTAACTTTCAGCAGGGCTCTTCCCGTATATATGCTAGACTTGATAGATTCTACGCTCATTCGAATAGCTTTTCCTTTATCCCTGATAAATTTGGCAATGCTGTTTCGGTTCATCCTACGGCCCTCTCGGATCATCATCCCATATCTGCCTGTATCAAACTCACATGTATTCCTCAAGCCCCTCGGAATGGTAACTCTAGATATATCCTCAATACTTCCTTGCTGGAAGATGATGACATCTTGATTGCTATCCAACTCATTAGTTCGGTCAATAAGAATGGATACCCGTCCCTTTCATGCTGTGATAGATGGCAAAAAAATATGCTTGCTTGGAAAACCCTGCTTCAAACAATTGGACAAAAAGAGGCCAAGAATTATAGATTGGCTGAGAGCAATCTCGCTGATAAGCTTAAAATTGCTGAAACTCTTCTGCAGAATGACCCTTCCAATCATAACTTAGTCACTATTGTTTCGGCCGCTAGGGACAACCTTCGCTTGCATCAACAAAAACTTGTCAATGGTGCCAAGCTTAGATGCAGGACACATTGGATACAAAACGGTGATAAAGGCTCCAAATACTTTTTTAACTATCTTAAGCAAAAACATATTAATGAAAATATTACTAGCATTTATGTTGATAATAAGGAGTTAATTAATCCTAATGACATTAAGAAAGCTTTTGCTAACTATTACTGTACTCTGTTTACTTCCGAGGATAACAAAGAATCCTCTGCTCTCAGGAACACAATTAGTTCCATTATCCCCAAAAAATTAACGCAGACCGATTCAGACACTCTGGGGCAAAGTATAACTAAACAGGAAATTATTAATGCTATCTCTTCTCTTAAGAAAGATAAAACTCCTGGTCCTGACGGGATCCCGGCTGAGTTTTATCAAGCTAATATTGGATGGATAAGCTCGGATCTCCTTGACCTTTATAATGAAGCCTTTAATAAAGGGTCTTTGGGCAGTATTATCAACAGAGGTATTATCAAGCTTATCCCTAAAGAGGGAGACAAAACAAATATAAAAAATTGGAGACCAATTACCTTATTGAATGTCTCATATAAAATTCTTGCCAGAGTATTAGCTCGCAGATTGGAAAGCATCTTGCCTAAATTTGTTGGATCCACTCAAACTGGATTTATTAAAGGTAGATATATCTTGGAAAACCTCATAACCAGCTGGGAAGCAATGAACTGGGCTAAGTCTTCCAATCAGAACGTTGCTATATTTCTCTTAGACTTTGAGAAAGCATATGATAGAATTGAATGGAATTTTATCGATATTATGCTCGAGGCCTTTGGATTCCCTAACATCTTCTGTAACTACATAAAGATCCTTCTTAAAGATGCTATGGCTCAAGTTGAAATTAATGGATCCTTATCTGATCCCTTTCCTCTGACCCGATCTATTAGACAGGGATGTCCTCTTGCCCCTGCTCTTTTTGTCATTGCTTCTGAAGCTTTATCCTATATTCTTACTGATAATACTATATCCCCGGCTGTCAAAGGCATCACCTTACCTAACAATGAAGAGTTGAACATCTGCCAATTCGCTGATGATACTAGCTTATTTGTTAAAATGGAAGATATTAACTTTAGTTATCTTACCAAAAAGCTTGACCTTTTCTGCAAGATTTCGGGTGCTAGACTCTCTCAAGGCAAATGCATTTGTCTTGGCTGGAACGAGCAACCTCCGGGTTGGTTTTTGAACTATGGATTCCAATGGGGGGGGCCCAACAATATTGTCAAATACCTGGGTATCCCTTTCGCTGTTGATCCTTCTATTAAGGATATGTGGATCTGGGTTAAGTCCAAGATCACCAAAAAGATTAATAACTGGTACAACCGATCCTTGTCTCTTGCTGGAAGACTTCAAGTTTGCCAAAAAAATTATCTTCATACAACATATACTACGCTTCAGCTTGGATGTTTAACAACTACCAAATATTGGAAATCCAGAAGACCATAAGGAGCTTCCTTTGGTCTGACGGTAAAGGTAACAAAAAGCATCACGCCGTTAATTGGGATTGGTGCAGTACTGATAAAAAATATGGTGGGCTAGGCCTGAAAGACCTCAGGCTCCAAGGTATAGCTCTTGCCACCAAATGGGTCTCTCACTGTGTTGAAGGAGATGAACCTTGGAAAGTACTTGTCAGAAACAATATTTTGAGGGGCTACCCAAAAAAGGCTAAATCATGGAAAGAGCTACCATTTGCTGATATATTATTTGGCAAATTACCAACATATGTTCATGGATCTCCTGTCTTTAAAACCATATGGAAAGCTTGGGAGTCCTCGAGACACTATATTTCTGATAATTCCTTTCACTCGGACAGCCTTCTTCATGGTGAGAGGTCCATATGGTGGAATCTGTATCGCCAAGGGAAGCCTCTTGCCCTGACTCAAGGCTGCTCGGCTAAATTTTGGAATAAATTAGGAATCTCCACCTTCATTGATTTATTTGAGAATGACTGCTTGATCAGTTGGGAAGAGTTAAAAAATAAATACAATCTTCCGGCCGCTCATAAAAAAACTTACTTCATGATATCTAGAGCTTGCTCAAATATCCCCTCCAGATGTTTCATTGACTCACACAGATACAGCAATAGCAAATGGACGGATGGCACCCTACTATATAAAATCAAAGCTAAAAATGTATATAATTCTTTGAATAACAACCAAGATATTATAAAGCATGTGAATAACTTGTGGTATATTGATCTGGAGATGAAGGATTGGAATAAAATTTTTAATAGAATCTGGAAATCCTCTATTGATCCCAAGATCAGATGTTTTAAATGGCTTATGATGCTTAATAGGCTCCCCATCAACAGGTACTTGATGCCTAATGATCTCTGTTATCTTTGTAATAAACCTGAATCATGTAGACACATATTCTTTGAATGTAAATTTGCAAAGAAGATTTGGGCCTTATGTGGAATAACATACCCTAAATTCATTGATATTTTTGAAATAGCTACGGGCTATATACATGGTCTTAAAAATGATTCTAATATGTTATGGTTCATTATCTCCTCTAACATTTTATGGCAGCTTTGGAAATGTAGAAACGAAGAAAGGTTTCAAGGTGTGCATAGATCTCTTACTGAGTTGTTCTTAAAACTCACCCTTCTTAAAATTTCCTCGCAGGTTTGTATCACAATGATGATCGAGAAGGAAAAACTTATCAGATTCCTCAAAATGGGACACTCCACAATGTTCGTGTTTGAAATGAAAGACGGGTACGATTACCGTAGGCACATGAACAACTTGGCTCTCTTCAACAAAACGGTGAAAAAATTACACAAGGAGATAACCAAAAACAAAAGTGCAACTGATGATCAGATAAAAAAGATTGCTCAAATCCAAGCCAATAAAAGCATAGCTTGGATGGAAGGGCCTCTTGGATGGACTGCGTGGGTGGATCAATTTGAAGATTTACTTTATTAATCTCTTTCAAGTTTCTGCTCTTTTGTAAATATTGGTTCCGTATGTAATGTAACTTATATACTCAGTTTTTTTTTTGGTTGTGACACTCTCTCCGTGTGAGGCTTGCCTCCGGAGCTGATTTCTTCTTGGGACTTCTTCGGGCTGTTTCTTCTCTTTTTGATTACTCTATTTTTAATATAAAAAAAGGGTTAAATGATTATAAATAGAAATAGAATAATTAATCTATTTAAATAATAAAGATTATTTAAATTGAAGGATTAATAATCATAATTAATTAAATAATAAATATTTAATTAACATTAGAAAATGGTTTAAATGATTAAACGATGATATAATTAAAATAGAATAAATAGTAAGATAATGAGGAAATATGAAATTAGAAAAATAAGATTAATTAAGTTAATTAAATAATTAAAGAATTATTTAATCAATTAGACGAATAATTAGTACATGATCAATGATACATTTTTAGGTGTCTACAGTGGCTTAGGCTTCTGCCAAGACTACCAAAGATCCAGAGAGTCTAGGCGCAAATACAAGAAGTGGTTCACAGCATAATAAAGTCACCACATAGGAGCATAATAAAGTAACCACAAAGCAAATAGGAGCATAAAACAAATAGGAGAAGTATAATAAATCTATGCATAGAGCAAATATGTGTAGTATGGTAAATTTATGCATAAATTAGGGTAGTGAAAGCTCCGTGTTTTGATTGCCTCGGTGTTGGCACTTAGCTGGGGAAATTGAAAGTTGTATTCATGGCTTGCTTTCTCTTGTGCGTGCCAGCTAGTCCTTTGCCCACCGCTGTCAGAGCAAATCATCTGGGGGCATATAACTAAAGAATCTCACAAAAAATCACTTGCATTTGAGACAGTTTAAAATAATTTTGCTAATATATGTTAAATGAAGGCATAAGTTTTGTGGTTTTATCCATGGTTGTATGCATATATGATATTTTTGTGTTATCTAAGCACAAATTCCTATCGACTTTTTTTACCCTTATATATCTCCCTTCTCTACCAATGGACCTCATATACAACACAAATGTATGAAGAAAAAATAGACCAAAAATTTCCCACCTCTTCGGCATACCCAATGCACACCAAGGTGCAATAGCTAGTTATAATTTTATTAAATAACATGTAATGTTTAATATAGAAAAGAAAAAAATGAAAGTTATTGTGGTTGGTGGATTGTGATAAAATAAAAATATTAAACTGATGAAATATCAAATATACATAATTTATTTGATTGATCATTTTGATTAACGTAATAATATATTATATAATTAAACATCCACCAAGATTCATATCTTCCACCAAAAAAAAAAACAAAACCAATTAAATCAATTTTTACTATTAAATTTAAATATAACTATTTATTTAACCTCTATGGGTACAAACTACACCTACGCAAATATGCTTGGATCATGTTAAATAGTTAAATACTTCCTTGCAATCCATATAAATTTAGAAGTGTAACAAGGTTTTAAGCTTTAGCAGGACTAATTAAAAGTCAAGTCAAACTACACGTTGTTATTATTATAACCATTACACGTTGTTATTATTATAACCATAATTGTAGTGAATCGTTAAGAGTGTTTTTATATTGGATTAAGTAGATTAAAAGAACAGATGTAGGAAATAGATAAAGAACAATTACAGCATGCTCAGGTGATCTAAATTATTTTGTCAATTCAGAGGACAATACCCAAAGCAGAATTTGTGGTATTGTAAACACATAACAAATCATATAAAATTTTATTTCATTGAAAATATGTAAGAACCATACAATTTTTGGCAAGCTCTGTGAAAGAGAGTTGTGTGCCCTTGAATTTATTCCATTTGGGCAAACTCTATAAAAAAGAGTTGTATGCCTGGAATGTATGCAATTTGGGCAAACTCTGTAAAAGAGAGTTGTATGCCTGAGCCTGTACAATTTAGGCAATCTTGTGAAGGAGCGTATGCCTATAACTATGTAACTCCATAACTCTCCAACTCCTTGCAATTGGATTTGAATTGGGCTTATTTATAAGCTTTCAAAGAAGCTGAACATCCACTACATTTATGTCCTCATCGGAAGTCGAAAAGACAATCCAATATTGAAAGGTTATTACATTTATATGAGAATAAAAATTAATTAAAGATTAAAATATTTAATTCTCTGACTTATTTATGATCATTACTCCCTTCTTGAAAGGCAATGGGCCCCATTGCTCGATCATCTTCCAAATAAAATTCTGCCATGTAACTTGAAAGTGCTAGTGAGACTCTTGAGAGAATAATCGCTTCTTCCTGATCTGCTGTAGCAGCAGGAGCTTGGTCAGCTTGAGGCATATCAGCTACTAGTTCCTTAGTAGATGTTGCAGTAGCTTCCTCGTTTCCTTCTACTGAAGACGAAGACAAGGAAGAGTTTGGCGTAGTATGGTCAGCAGCTCATTGGCTATAGATGTACTTGCAACGATCGAAAATGGCTATAATACCACTGATCTGAATTATTTTGTCAATTCAAAGGACAATACCCAAAGCAGAATTTGTGGTATTGTAAACACATAACAAATCATATAAAATTTTATTTCATTGAAAATATGTAAGAACCATACAATTTTTGGCAAGCTCCGTGAAAGAGAGTTGTGTGCCCTTGAATGTATCCAATTTGGGCAAACTCTGTAAAAGAGAGTTGTATGCCTGAGCCTGTACAATTTAGGCAATCTTGTGAAGGAGCATATGCCTATAACTCTGTAATTCCATAACTCTCCAACTCCTTGCAATTGGATTTGAATTGGGCATATTTATAAGCTTTCAAAGAAGCTGAACAACCACTATATTTATGTCCTCATCGGAAGTCGAAAAGACAATCCAATATTGAAAGGTTATTACATTTATATGAGAATAAAAATTAATTAAAGATTAAAATATTTAATTCTCTGACTTATTTCTGATCATCAGGGTTTATTTTTATAGGATTATTTTTAGTATAATGATTGGTGTATAAGGGTATTTTAACATAGTTTTTGGTAAATAATTTTGAACTTAATTTAATTTCATTTGTAAATATATTTTCAAGAATTAGTCTTGATTTTTAGCTTATTCACTATTTTACATGTGTCAAATCTATGATACATAGAATTTGTGTAGAGCAGTTTTACAAAATGTGAAAATCATTAGTGAATTTTCCAAATTCAAATTTGCATTGATGTTTAGAACACCTTGTCTATTTAAAAAATGGTAAATATTTGTTTTACTTTTGCAGATAAAATTGACTTTTGAATATTCATTTAGATTAAATTTAAAAATACCTTTTTATTTATATACTTAGCTACACAAATTCAAAGCTAACAAAACCACTATATGCCATTAGTTGTTGGGTTGAGCTTGTAGATGTAAGTCATCGTAAGAAGTTGTTTGTTTCAAGATTGTCTCATTGTATCCATCATCTTCAAATTATATTCTAATGAAAACGACAATGATGAAAATGAAAGACACAAATATTGGTTCATCATGTGAGCATGAGCATTTTAGTTCTGTGGTATCTTGGTTTCTTAATTGATATTTCAATTTAAAAAAATAAAAATAAAAATTATCACGTTTTTTTTTTACGTTATCCCAAATTTTTTGAAAAATGTTAGACCAAAAGTTGTGCATCAAAACATGTATTACTAATTGCATTGTCACCATGTGAGTTTTTGTTTTTTGATGTGAAATATGAACTTTTTGTTGTTGTTCATTTAAATACAAACATAAAGACGACTATTGCTTAACATTATAGACAAAAGACAAAAGTATGAAAAACAAAAAAATATTACCATACAACACCTTAGCAATTGTTGTAGCACATTCATATATTAAATCATTTCTTGTAATTATAAAATAATATTGTTTGTGACAAATATAGTACAATCTTAAGTTTGTCTTACTATATGGATCATCTTGAATTCTATCTCTAAAGATGAAAATAATATTGATAAAGTAAAGGGAAAAAATGATGATTTCTTTTGTATTGAACAAAGCAAAATGACTCCCTCTAAAGAATAAGATTACATAATCAAACTATAACCCAGCTGAAATCAGTAACATACAAAGCTTGAAATTACATGCCCAACTCATCTAAACATCTCTCTAACCAAAACAACAGATATATAAACATATGGACACTTTAACTTTGGTGCATCTTAAGTCCTTAAATATTATTTCAAACTTTTGAAAGAAAAAAAAATAAAAATTTGTGTTTGAGGCATTTTATATTTTCATTGAGTTGTCCAAAAACACTAGAAAAAAAAAGAACAAAACAACATGCATTGTTAATAGCTTTATTTATTACCATATAACTAGTTATTTTTTAATGTGACTTCTCAAAATAGTTACTTTGTGTCCATTTTTAAAATACAAACATAATTATTAGTACTTAACATTACAATTAATGGATAAAAATATGAAAAACAAATAATCTTAGTACACTACATCATAACACTTATTGGAGCACACTCATCTATTAAGTTCTTTCTTTTACTAAAGAATATTATCTATAAAAAATATAGTTGCCTTAAGATTTCTTATGTATGTCATATTGCTCATCTAAATTTTGTTCTTGAAGTTGAAAATAATAATAACTCAACATAGAGGGGAAAAAATCATGACACGAGCACTTTAACTTGGCATATCTTATGTTCTTCAAAATTGTTTTGTTTTGTTTTGTTTTTTGTTTTTTTAACATACTTTTAAAACTGTTATTATTTACATCTTCATCGAATTGTTCAATATACTTTAAGAAAAGATTAAACAAAAATATGTTTATTACTAATCATTTTATATGTTACCATATGATTAATTATTTTGTTGATATGACTTATAAAAATATTAATTTTTAATTACAAACATAACAACAACTAATATTTAATATCATAAATAATAGATAAATTTATTAGATAAAATAGTATTACTATACCACAAAACATACTCATCTTGAAAATTACACAAAATAAATCAAATATGGTCTAGAGGGCAAATCTTCTCCATATTAAGTAAGAATTTAAAATTTGAGGATATCAAGTAAGATATGAGAGATTTCTTTTTGAATTGTTTGTATTTTGAGTTTTGACATTAAAATATTTTTTTATTGTTTAATTATTTAATATTTAAAATAATTATAATTATATATTTATTTATAATTAATAAAATATTAAATTAATAAGAAAATGATTTTTATCATGATATCTATTTTAAATATATTGAAAGTTTAATTTTATCAGATAATTTTAAATATATTGAAAGTGTAATTTTATCAGATAAAATGTATTGTTTAAAATAAAAATAATTTAAACAACCTTGATCATGTTGAAATTTATATTCAATATTACAAATATCAAATATATATAATTTATTTAATTGAACATAACGATTTACTATTTGATTACACATTCAGCAAGATTTGTATCTTCCAAAAATACAATTAAATTATTTATTTAAACTCTATGAATACAAACTACAAGTTCCCAAATATGCTTCCATCTTTAAAATATTAAATATTCCTCTACAATCCATATAAATCTTAAAAATGTAAGAATGTTTTAAGCTTTAGCAAGGCTAATTAAAAATCAAGTCAAATTACACGTTGTTGTTGTTATTATAATTATCATTGTGGTGAATAGTTGGAGGAGAGCTTTTTATATTGGATTAAGGAGATTAACATAATATATTAAAATAATATATATGGATGAATCATCTCTCATGATATTGTTAAACATTTGGCATGGACATGCCTAGAGATTTTGGGTGAACATGCAAGTCTTTTATGGATTGATTTTAAAGTTCTTAATTTATAGCAATTAATATCCATTTCTCTTCTTATCCTTAAAAAAAAAAAAAAATTGCTTTAAATTTATCTAATTAATATTTCTAAATTGAATAGATTTTAACTTTAGAATTTTAATGTTCCATTTTTAGCAATAAACTTATCCATTAAAAAAATTAATAGTACTAATAGGATAAGTTTATTAATTAGATGATTTATTTATATTTATGAATGTTAGATATTTTTTAATTTAATATCTTTAAATTGACTTTTGATTGCTCAATCAGATTATATTTAAACATATCTATTTATTTCATGTACCCACTTACACAAGTTTGAAGCTAAGAAGACTCTTATATGTTACAAGACATTAATTGTATGGATTGAGCATGTAGTTACAAGTTGCAATAAGATGTGAGTTTCAAGATTGTCTCATTGTATCCATCATCTTCAAATTCTATCTTTGAAAGTGAAAACAATAATGATGAAAGTGAAAGACAAAAAATTAGTTTTGTGTATCTTAGGTTGATTCGTATTTGTTGTGTTATCTAGAATTCTTTGAAAAATGTTAGACCAAAGCTTGTGCATCAAGACATGTATTAGTAATTGCATTATGTGTCACCATGTAACTTTGTGTTTCTTTGATGTGACCTTGAAAATAGATACTTTGTATTTATTTTAGATACAAACATAAAGACAACAAATGCTTAACATTATTGGTAGAGGATAAAAGCATAAGGGAAAAAAACAAAACAAAAAACGATTAGTACACCACACCTTAGCAATATTGTAGAATATTCATCTATTAGGTTATTTTCTCTAATAAAAGAATATTGTTTGTAATAAATATAGTACACTCTTAGGGTTGCCTTAGTATATCAATCATATGAGCACTTCAACTTTGAGCATCTTAAACTTTTGAATTAAAAAATAAATAATTAAATTTTTATGAGTTATTTTATGTTTCCATTGAGTTGTTCAGAAACACTTGAGTTTTTTAGATCAAAGCATGTGTCACCATGTGACTAGTTGTTTCTTCAAGGTGACTTGTGAAAATAGATACTTTGTGTCCATATTTTAATACAAACATAACAACAATATTACAAATAATAGATAAAATTTTGAAAAACAAATAACCATCAATATGCACCATAACAATTATATTGAAACACATTCATCTATCAAGTTATTTCCTCTAATATAAAAAATATTGTCTATTACAAATATAGTTTTCTTCATATTGTCTCAATACATGGATCTTCTTCAAATTTTGTCCTTGAAAATGAAAATAATAAAAAATTGAAAAGAAAAAAATATTGCTTTCGTTCATGAGGTTGGGCACTTTAACTTTACATATGTTAAGCTCTTAATTAGTATTTTAAAATTTTGACCTTTTTTTTAACATACTATCGTATGTGAATTATTAGTTACATCTTTATTGAGTTCTTTAAAATATTTGAAAAAGGGTTAAGACCAAAACATGTGCATCAAGACATGTATTACTAATAATCTTATTCAAAACATATTATTAAAAAACAAATGACCTATCATATATTGATTGTATATATTAAATATATAAATTGAGTATAATATTATTAAATAAAACATATTGTTTAATATAGAAAAGATAAACAAAATATAAAGTTATCATGCTTGGTGGGTTGAAGTAATCAAAATATTGAATTGGTCAAATATCAAAGACATTTAGTTTACTTGATTAAACGTAATTGATGAATGTTATGACATATTATTTGATAAACATTCACAAAGATTCATATCTTCCAAAAATGCAATTAAATTAATTTTTACTACCTATAATTTAACTATTCATTTAAGATCTGTGCATACAAACTGCAACTACCCAAATATGCTTCCATCATTAAATTGTAAAATATTCCCCTTCAATCCATATAAATCTTGAAATTGTAAGAAAGTTTTGAGCTTAAGCAATACACTCAAATTTAAGAGGCTTATAGTAGATTGTTACTTCTCTTTCAAATCGAACATGTTGGATTTACAAAGAAGTACAAAGTTGGTATTTATATAAGCAAGTTGTTAGTTAAGCTCCATAAATGTTCTAAGTATTACGTGTGTGGTTTGTTGACTATGTGGATGGGGTGATAATAGATGTTAAAAATATATGGGTGCCAATTGTACTGTAAAAACATGCAGTGTCAGTGCTAACATATGTTAAATGTGTATGGTGCTATTTGTATGATCATGTTTTATGGTGCAAAGGCCATAGGTAGTGTATGTGTATGATTACATAACATGTAGGCGTGGATGATCCATGTGTCGTACACATATGGTTTGACTAGGCACAAGCATGTGTAGGGTCACCATACGTAATGATACACAAAAATTATACATGTCTCTGTGTTGCATGTGGATGCAAAAACACTATGTGGTACACATTAAGTAAACTTGTTAGATTAGATGCATGAATTTGCACTGGGATCAAGGCAATTCAATCTCTTAAGAGGTGTAAAATGTGAGAGCCTAGCAGGCTCCAAGTTGTAGGTAAAATGCTTGCATGATTTGTTTCTCCTTGATCATTAGGCATTGCACTAAAAAAATACCTCTTATACAATAGCAACTTAACTTGTAAACATGTGGACTCTTGTAATATCAATTCATTTTGTGTGCCGTGAAATTAATGAAGTTCAAGTAAAGGTTTAGATCTAGAATTTCTTAATAACATATTGTATTCAATTAAATCAAATGTACTATATGATGTTTCAATTTAACATTTGATTAAATTGAATAAATCTTAAATCAAAAACCAAACCACACTTGTAATTGAAAGTTTAAAAAACAAAAATATAGAGCCAACTTACACATACTATGTTCACAAATATTAAAATTTAAGGCTTAACAAATACTTGAAATAAGAATTGTTATTGGACATAAAATACAATACAAAAATATGATGTCATCCATAGGTGGTGATCTTGATGTCATCACACACAACACACTTTTTTTGTGGTCTTGTGTGTTCAAAATAGTACCTAAACACATCCATGCTATTGACCCCTAAAGCATCATGCCGAACACTTTTGTTTGCTTGAATGTTAAAAATTATCTTTGAATTCTTCATGCATCATCTTAATTCATACTTTGCTTTTTATTTTTATTTTCTTAAAATGTATTTAATGGAACTAGTTCTTATTCTATCTACATCCATTGGAAAACGTTGTTTCAAATATTTGCACCCAAATAATCTCATTCTATTGAATACAAAAATGTGTGTTTAAAAATATATATAATATCAATATATGCTAAGAGAATTGAACAAAATAAACAAAACTATTTACATAAAAAGATTTTATTTACATTCAAGAAATATTTCTAATCCTCTATATCCATTTGAAAACATTGCTTGAAAAATTCACATCCAAACAAACTCACTCTATTGAATAAAAAGTTTTTATTTTAAGATTATATATATGAGTAGACAATTAAACAAAATAACCAAAACTATTTATATAAAAAGATTCCATTAACATCCAAGAGTTGATTCTTATCCTTTCTACATTCATTGGAAAACATTGCTTGAAAGGTTTGCACCCAAACAATTGCTCTCTATTGAATTTAAAATTTACATTCTAATATATATATATATATAAGAGAAACGAACAAAATAAGCAAAACTATTTATATATAAGAGTTCCATTTACATCCTAAGAATCCATTTGTTATCCTCTTTCCATGCATTTGAAAACAATACTCAAGATTTGTGCCCAAACAAACTCTCTATATTCAACAAAAAAGCTCAAATTTAAAAATATATATACTGTCAATATAAAGAAACTAAACAAAATAAGCAAAAAGTATTTATATATAAAAGGACCATCTCTTATACTCTCTTCATAGAGTAAAAAACATTGTATGAAAGATTCATACCCAAACAAACTAACTATTAAATAAAAAAAATTGAATTTAAAAATGTATAGTATCAATATACAATAAAGAACCAAACGAAATAAGCAAAACGTCCAAGAACTATTTCTTATCCTCTACATCCATTTGAAAATATTGCTTAGAAGGTTTACACCCAAAGAAGCTCTCTATTGAATAAAAAAGTTTGTATTTTAAAATATATATAATTATATACAATAAAAGAACCAAACTGTTTATATATAAAAAGATTCCATTTACATTAAAAAAAAAAAAATTAATGTCAAGATATAATAAAAGAACCAAATTCTTTATATGTAAAAAGATTTCCATTAGCATCCACAGGGACTATTTTTTTGTCCTCTATACACCCATTAAAAAATATTGTTTGAAAAATAAGAACCAAAACTCTTTATATATAAAAGAATCCCATGACATACAAGAACTTATTTTTATCCTCTCTACACATTAGAAAACATTATTTAAAAGGTTTGCATCCAAACAAACTCTTTATATTGAATAAAAAATATGCAATACTAATATACAACAGAAGAACCCAACAAAATAAGCAATATATAAATGATTCAATTCCTATCCAAGAGTTCTTCCTTCTTATCTTATCTTATCTACATTCATTGAACAACATTACATGAAAATTTCTCACCCACACAAATTCTTTCTATTAAATAAAAGAGTTTGCCTTTTAAAATATATATAATCCCAATAAGCAAACTATTTATATATAGGGATTTCCATTTACATCCAATGCAATAGGAATAGCATCTACATCCTCAGTGAAGCACATGGATTAGCAAGAATATACAACTGCATCAATATATATATGCTTACAGAGGACACCAGTTATATTAAAGGGCCCCGCGCTAGTTACCCTTACACCAGTCAATTACCCTGATATACAAAGGTACAAAGAAAACCAGAAGCTGCATAAATGGTATGTATATCAACAGTTCTCAAAACAACGTACCTTCATTTGCAGGCACATACTCCATCATCGATGAGCAGCACCGAGCTCAACCCAACCCAAGATCCAAAAGTTCACCCGATAATGCTGTCGGACTCCATTGATCCACAGTCCCAAATGTATCATCACGCGAGGATCCAGCAGGACCGATCCTCGATCTTTTAAAAATACGAATTTGGGTGCTAATCGAGGCTGTAAATCTTGGAATCGGCCGTATAGGAGCCCAAGACCCTGACAAAGGTCGTGGCCTCCTGTACCTCCTGCAGCGCGCTCTGGGCGTTGGGATCGGCAACGGATGCCTCAAAATCGATGTAAAACACATGCTCAAATTGGCGCACAGATCCTCCACCATTGACGTCCAGAACCCTAAGAGGAGCCCCGGTTTGGGGTTTCACTTCGAATTTGGTCAGATTTATCTTCCTTTTGGAGAAAGCAGAGAGTACCTTAAAGAGCGGGTCAAGGCCTCCGCCATGGGCGACCACAATGGAGGTCTTCAGCGGCCTGTGGTCGTCCTCCTGCGGTGGTGGCGGCAGGTCCGATTTCCGGGCGAGAACCAGAAAACGAGTCGTGTTCCATTTCTCGTCCTGCACACCACGAGCCACGACCCTGAGCCCGTAGATCTCAGCTGCTCTACAACTGGCTATGGCTGCCGTATCGGTAAGCCGATTGTTCAGAAGCAATTCGGCCGCGCCCGCCGTGTCATCCACCGGCGCAGAATCGAGCCCTAGGCGCGCTAGGGTTTGCCCACAGTGCGCCAGAGCCATGGGATGACTGATAACTTTCCTCACATCCTCCTTGCTCACACCAGGCACAACCAGCAAACAATAGTGCACAAAGAGCTGGATCTCTTGCACAATATGGAGGCTATGGTGAACCAGGAGGTCGTAGTTTCGAACCACGCTGCCCTCCAGGGTGCTCTCCACGGGCAAAATGGCCCGGTCTGCCCGCCGTGACTCCACGGCCCAGATTGCATCCTCATAGCTCTTACAGGGCACGCCTTCGCAGCCTGGATGCGCCATTATAGCCGCCGCTTCACTGTAAGCTCCCGGGCAGCCCTGATACGCTACCCTTACGGCTCCCCGCCCCTTTTCTTCCCTTTGCCTCATGGAACTCAAGACCCGGGCCAATTCATCCTCCAGAGACCCCGATTGCAGCAGACCGGATATTTTATCAGTGCCATTTATCACCGCAACATTATCAGAAACCCCACCCTTTTGGCTCCTCACAACAAGAACCCTTTTCCCTTTCCCTCTCCCTTTCCCTTTCCCTTTTGGTTTCCCCTGGTTCAGCTGCAACACTATGGGCGCGTCCTGTTGCCTGAGCCTTCTATTTGTGCCGTTAATTAAGCTGCTGGTGCCCGATCCGTAGCCCATGAATGCACAGATGCTCACAGCCATTAGACGCAATTCAATTCAATTCCCTTCCCTGCCCTGCCCTGGTTCACTCAACTCTTATTGCCCGCGCCTCGAACCCACGACGTCTATATATCGTTGCCTCCGAACCTTAACCCCCGTTTGTTTTTACCTGAGCAAAATTATCCTGTATGATAACTAACACGATTGTTTCATCCACCGTGTGGGGTTTAACTTCAATAATACTCCATTGCGGGCCCCGACATCACGTTCCTCGTGCCAGAGACCGGGGGGTCAGTGGGGCCCGCGCTGTCCATGACCCATGCCTCCTTTCACCGTCCACTTCTTTCTTCAAAATGGACTCCGTATTTAGTACTGCACGACAATTTTAAAATGGATCTCGGCCCTAAAGCTGGCAGTGGGCAATATTGGAGGGAGGGTTGGATTTGAAGGTTTGTTGCATTAAGGTAGGGCAGAGGGACTAGTAGTTGTATATGTCTGTTGTTATAGCATGAGGTTTTATGATGTTCTGTGTAGCCGTTACATGCTTACAATTGATTAGTCACTCTTTCTTATCATTTGTATTGAGATGATGACCAAGGCACACACAATGTAATCTAAAAACAGTACTTATCAAAATTATGGGTTGTAGTTGATATGGTGTGTAATATGAAATGTTGATACAAAAATTCACACACAATTTAATCTAAAAACAATACTTATCAAAATTATAGGTTGTAGTTGATATGTAATCATCGAGTGTGTGTTAGAAGTTGATAGTTTGAAAACATGCTCGTGATTAGTCCCTCTCTCTTATGATTTGTAGGAGTGTGATATGAAATGTTGATAACAAAATTCACACACAATCTAATTTGATAACAATACTGATCAAAATTATGGATTGAAGTTGATATGTAGTCATTGAGTGTGTGTTAGAAGTTGACAGTTTGAAAACATGCTCATGATTAGCCCCTCTGTTATTGTTGGTAGGTTGATTTGTATTTTGACGATGCATCAAGAAGTGTGATTTGAAATACTGATACAAAAACTCTTTGACAATGTATCAAGGAGTGTGATTTGAAATACTGATACAAAAACTCACACACAGTCTAATGTGAAAACAATAGTGATCAAAATTATGGATTGTAGTTGATATTTAGTCATTGAGTGTGTGTTAGAATTTGGTAGCTTGAAATTTTTGTCTTTTGTTCTTCATTTTGATTGAATTTGAACAAGAATAAGTTAGTTTGCAGTTGCTCGTAATTAATATAATTTTTTTTATTAAATCTACTAGAATTTGGTAAACTAAAATATTGAGTTAAAAAGATGAATTTAGATTAATTTTAACTATCTTTAAATTTACTAGAAAATATAAGTATACAAATAAAAAAATTTAGAAGTTAAAAGATAAAAAATCTATAAAATCATATGTGTGTGTGGGGGGGAATGAACTCAACACTTTCTAGGTGTCTACATATCATGGATTAGTTGCCATGCTATAAAATTTCTAAAGACCATAATATTAACTTGATATGTTTGTGGATTTGACTAGAGAACTTTTTTCTTTATTCAACGTAAATTTTTGTTTTGGTACTTTTTTTCTTTATTTTATTCAATAAAAAAAATAGGAAGAAAAAAGTTGATAGTTTGAAATTTATGTCTTTTCATCTCCTTTATTTTGGTTATTTGATAGAGAATAATTTTAGAGTGGCTCTAATTTAAATAATAAAACTTATTGAATTTATTAAGATGTTGAGACAACAAAGATGATATTTATAAAAAAAATTGACCAAATTTGAATGTTCTTAACAAATGTGACATCTAAGACCTAAAGAAAATCACCCTTAGTATGTCATAATTGGAAGCTAAAGCCGTCGAGGCTCTTAAAAATTTGAACTAGGTTGTTCTAGTTTTTTATTGTTCTGTGTTTTTTGTTTGATCTTTTGTTGATGGTCTGCTCCAGTTCCATATTCCATAATATTAACTTGTTATATTTTTCCATTTAACTAGGGGAAAAGACCCAGTAGTTGAGCGCGTTCCAATTCTTGTGATACAAGTTGTTGATTTAATACCCCCATACCTGTTGATTTAATGTCTAACTTTTATACAACATTGCACCAATAGTTGTATGATAAGTACCAATAATTGAATGAAATATACCATTTGTTGTGAAAAGTAACCAATCATGTGATGCCACATCAGCTGCACAAGTATTGGGGCCCTTTTGCACACCTATTGGTCTCACTTTTTTTTTGGGTTGTTTCAGACACCTTGGAAAAAAGCATGCCGATTTGGCATCATATTTGATGATGTGGCCCTAAAACCTTAGTTATAAGTAGGGGACTTGCCAAGTAAGCTGTTATAAAAAATTTAGAGTGATTTGAATTTCCACGTAAGATTTTGAGAAGTGTGAAGCTAGGGTGTACAACTATTGGGTCCTCTCCCCTAGTGAAGTTTTTTCTTCATTAAAGGCATGAAGTTTCCACTATCTGTGTTAGAGTTAATGCATCCCAAAGCTTCTAGATTTGTTTGAGTTGGAGTGTTTTTTTAATCAAAATTATTTTTATTTTATTTATTTTTGGTTGGTAATAATGATTTTTTATTAAGTATTAAGAAATAAGAGTTACATTACAAAAATATCCAAATTAAAATTATTATTATTTACATACATCTACAACCATCTAAAATTTGATTTTGTATTTTTTTTATTTGCCTAGTAAACTTTTTTCTTCATTTGATTTTATAAACTTTTGTTTTGGATTTGATCATTAGACTTTTTTTTTGCTCAAATTCAAAACAAAAGTTTATAGAATAAAATGAAGAAAAAAGTTTACAAGTCAAATCCAATAATATACCAAATCAAATCTTAGAAGGTTGTAGATGTATGAAAATAATAATAATTTTAAATTTTGATAAAATGAAAACACTTTTTGTGATCTCAAATGTCAATATAGAAGAATTCCACACAATTGTTTCTAGAAAATTGACCAAATAATTCTTATAACCTACAAATATTATATTTACAACTAAAATATAAACATTTATTATACATCAATTCTTTTAAATATAATTACAATTTTTTTTATACATATAATCTTAACAATTAAAATATATTACATAATTATAGTGAACACTTCAAATAAACAATATATAAATAAAATATAATATTAAATACAACTAGTATATTCATAACTAAAATTTAGTATGCATATAAATGCATATAATTTTAAAAGTTAACCACGTTAAATTTTTATAATGGATGTATTTCATTTGATTTTGTAAATTTATATATTGGATTTGACTAGTAAACTTTTTTCTTTATTTGATTCTATAAACTTTTATCTTCACAAGTTTATAGTGGATTTGACTAGTAAACTTTTTTCTTCGTTTGACTCCATAAGTTAAACATGTTTAGTTTTTCCATCATTTGATTCTATAAACTTTTATATTAGATTTGACTAGTAAACTTTTTTCTTTATTTGATTCTATAAACTTTTATCTTCACAAGTTTATAGTGGATTCAAATGAAGAGAAAAGTTTACAAGTCAAATCCAAAAATATACCAAATCAAATTTTAGAAAGTTGTAGATGTATGCAAAATAAATATAAGTTAAATTTTTGATGAAATGTAAGCATTTATTGTGATCTCAAATTTCAATGCTAAAAAAATACCACACAATTGTTTCTACAAATTTGACCAAATAATTCTTATAACCTATAAAAATATCATATTCACATCTAAAATATAAACATTTATTATAAATCAATTCTTTTAAATATAATTACATCTTTTTCCAATATATATAATCTTAACAATTAAAATTTATTGCATAATTATACTGAAACCTTCAAATAACATTATATAACTAAAATGTAACATTAAATACAACTAAAAAATTCATAACTAAAATTTAACATTATATACAATTAAAATACACTTATCTAAAATTTAATGTTAAATACAATTAAAATATTCATAATCAAAATTCAACATTAAATACAGCTAAAATATTCAAAACTAAAGTTTAACATTAAATCCAACTAGAATATTCATAACCAATGTATATGATTGGGAATTATTGAAATATAAACCCAAAATATCTACGTATATGATTGAAAATTGAAAAGTAGTAGAATCATAAATAATAATTTAATATTTGGCATGAGTGGCACCGCTTTCATGACGGGACGTTTGAGGATGTCCTGTTAGGAGAGGGGCCCACCGTTAATGACACGTTAAATTTGACGCCTTATAATTGAAAGTTGTGCCGTTGCGTCAGAGTTTCTAGAAACATGTGACCTCTTATAATTGAAGCAAAAGCTTATCGATCTTGACGGCCGCATATGAGGGCGTGAATCTCGTGGCGTGCTTAGAATCTTAGCCACCAAATTATATTTATTTTATTAGTTTAGGGTATTTAACGTGGACGGTGGGATAGCATTTCCACAAGTAGGGATTCGGTGTACACCGTCGATTTGGGCACGCAAATCAATGTCCACTAGTTAAAGGCCGGCTTATTTTGGATTCCGTCATTCTGTTTTACCAACGTGCAAAAAAAGATTCCTTCTATATTTTAAAAATAATAAATGATAATATAATAATAATGAATCAACTGGTTGGAAGGGTCAGCCGTCCGTTCATTCAATAGAGAGATGTGGTCCTCACCTGCACCGTCAATAATTAAGGACAACATAAAAAAGAAGAAAAAAGATATTGGGTACGGATTTAATTTATTATTAAATGTATGATATGAGCAGTAATAAATTATATTTGTAAGAAAATGTATCAGAAAATTAGGGAGAATTTGTTTTTATATAGTTTTAAAATCTCAATTATGCAGAGCAATTCTTTGTACTTACGATTTTCTATTCCTAATTTAATAATCTATAGAACATGGTAAATAATCTTAACAATGGAGTGGGTCAGAGTTGGTGATTTATATGTATGGGTAGAGATGAAAAGTGCACTCTATGCAATTTTTATTTGTTTGGTTTTTTTTTAATATTATTATTATAGTAATTTATTTTTTAATTGTCGTATTTTTGTGTAAGAGTTGTCATTTAATTTTATATATATCATTAGTTGAAGTCTTATTTTTTAATGGTTTGAATTGAACTTTCAAATATGTTGTTTTTTTATTTTATGCTAGGGTCATAGGTGTGGCTTTCAACTTGGTTTCAAACTACACGTGTGATCATGACCTCATGTTTCTTAAATCGACTCTTAATTATGGGCCTCAATTGACTTTTCTTCTAACTGGTTGTTATCCTTCAAGCCAAACATGATATATTCAAATTTGTACTTTAGGGTGCTATATAAAATGACAAAGCCTTGCTTTATTTTAGAGATTTATCATTTGTTGATCATCGATTCATTTGATCAATAGAGCATTTACAAAAGACATTGCATCAATGCCTACAATCATAACCACACATATAGATATTTACATTTTCCTTGGTATGTATATGATCTTTTATAGTTTATTGATTCTATTAAGGGTCTTGAATAAGGTAGAAGGTGGGAAGATAGCCAACTCACCCCCCCTAGCATAGCAAGCTCCAATAGTTCTTTAAACCATTGCTATCTCAGATATATTTAGGTGAACAATAATTTGAAGTCCTAAAGCACAAACATCTCAAATTCACACAAAAGGTTTGAGCTCATAGGTGCAAGATTCAACTACAATAGAGTGTATGTTGTTTCTTAGTTTATCAAGGCTACACACTTGGTCTAAAAGAAGAAATCTAAATTGGTTCACTAAGCACACACCACAAAAGAAATCCTATTTGTTACACATAGAGCTAAGCACTTCAATCCTTCTTTTCAACTTTAATGTTTATTTTAGTGCTTGCTTAAACTAAGCACCTCAGTACTCCATAAAGGATCATGCATGTTGGAGTGCTATGTAATCAAGCTTCCCAAATATTTTCTTTTTCATAAACCTTAAGCCTTAATCTATTTCTTGTAATATTGGGTCTAGAGTTTGTTATAAAAGTGAAATGGACTAAAATGAAAAGCCTCTAGTAGTCATCAAATACAAGTATCTATCTATATGTGTTATCTTTTTAGCATCTATAACATAGTTTTAGCCACCTAGGGCTTCCTTTTTGCTATGCATACCACCTATTTCTACACACAACCTACACCTACATGGGCTGGGACACACACCTAAAAGGCTTCTCTATATACTAGAATTGTTGAATCCTTCCAATGATCTAAATGAGGAAGGTCCATAAATGTTCCTTAGGGTCCAAGTTTTTTCTATTTTTAGGTATAAGAGTAGGAACCATTTTATTGTCTAAGTGCAATACTTTACATAAAAACTTAACCATTTCTCCCTAAATGCTCCTTGCAACCCTTGTATGCAACAAATTGAAGGGGGCAAATATTATCATAGGCATACCCTGATGATCATGATTGCAATGACCTACTTCATACCACCATAGATTCATGATCATACTAATGGACCCTATCTTAATGTATGTTTATGTTTCCCATTGTGGCCAACAATGTTTTTTCATAGAAACAATTAGGTGTTGTCTATGACTATTTTAAATGAATATTAGATTTTACTTATTCAAGTTTATTATTTTTGCATGTCTCTATATGGAGCGCTCATTATAAGGATGACGTGTGGAGTCATTACCATTATCTAAATATTTTCTATGATGATTATTTATGTTCATTGTGATTGTTTACTTTTGATGTGTATAATCATAGTAGTTCAAGTTCAACTCTAGCTCATATGTAAACCAAAGTGGTAATAAAACACAAGGATGAAAAATACACACCTTGCACTTCCCTCTTTTTTTTTTAGTCTCATTTTTATCATTTGTCACACTTGTACAATCATTAGCATGAAAAATGGCATGTTACTTTGATGTGTAAAATCATAGTAGTTCAAATTCAACTCTAGCTCATATATAAATCAAAGTGGTAATAAAACACAAGGGTGAAAAATACACACCTTGCACTTTCCCTCTTTTTTTTAAGTCTCATTTTTATCATTTGTCACACTTGTACAATCATTAGCATGCAAAATGGCATGTTACTTTGATGTGTAAAATCATAGTAGTTCAAATTCAACTCTAGCTCATATATAAATCAAAGTGGTAATAAAACACAAGGGTGAAAAATACACACCTTGCACTTTCCCTCTTTTTTTTAAGTCTCATTTTTATCATTTGTCACACTTGTACAATCATTAGCATGCAAAATGGCATGTTACTTTGATGTGTAAAATCATAGTAGTTCAAATTCAACTCTAGCTCATATATAAATCAAAGTGGTAATAAAACACAAGGGTGAAAAATACACACCTTGCACTTTCCCTCTTTGTTTGGGTCTCATTTTCACCAGTAGTCGCAAGTACAATCATTAGCATGCAAAATTGTATGTTTACTTTGATGTATATAATCACATGAGTTCAAATTCAACTCTAGCTCATATGTAAATCAAAGTGGTAATAAAACACAAGAGTGAAAAATACACACCTTGCACTTTCCCTCTTTGTTTAGGTCTCATTTTCATCATTCATTTCAACTACAACCACTGTGGGTATTGACTAAATAACACAAACCCACCTTCACATCACTAGATCTAGCCCTATATACAATTCTACCCATTCATTACCCTAGGTTGAATTTAAGAACACAGACAGACTCGACCCCCAAACTTTTAAATTCAAAATAATTTATAACCTAATACAACCTCTTTCCAACTAACATAACCTAATACAACCTCTTTCCAACTAACCATTACGAGCCAATATAAAGCCAAAAACATTCAAATTATATACTAAATATTATATAAAAAGACAAACCTGAATTCATTATTAAAATATTAAAAACCCATCTAAGAATCTCTAAGAGGGAAAAGATGAACTCATAGTTTGGAACGTTAGTTGACATCATAGGCAATCTTATATTCAGGAATCTTAGATATAGGCCCCAATATCAAGGTGAGAATAAGAATGCACGGGTGGTTATCATGCATAGTTATCTTATTACATTCACAATGAATGGTGAAATCTAAATCTAGAGGAGTATCTAGCAGGAAATGAGGATAGCAGCTTTGAAAAGGACAAGGACATTATTGGGAGTGGGATTAAGAAAAAGAAATGATCACGAGACAAGCATGGGCATGTGCTCAATGTATTATTGGACAGAGAAAAAGTAATCATCAATCATGCACTCAAAAACTAAATAAATTAAACGACAAATGAGCAGGCATAACAGGTGGCCTTTTAAATAAGTAGGACGACATAATTTCTCCAATAAGCTTGCATTTCACTGTCCAACATACACCTTTCAAATAAATAAAAGAATATATTTGATTGTGATCTTTTAGTTTTTGTTATTGGTTTTATAATTTAGCGGTCTTATTGTAATTGTCTTTTTTTTTGGATTCAATCTTGTAGTAGAGTCTTTTTATTGTAGTTATCATTTTTGGATTCAGTGTATGTAAATTTTTTTGATATGCTTCAACTTTTTGAGATGTAATTTCATTTCATTTATTGATTGCGATTTCTTACTTTTCTATGTTGATTTTATAACTATTATTTTCTATTAGTCTTATTGTAATTGTCTTTTTATTTGGGATTCAATCTTGATGTATATAGTCTTTTTATTGTAGTTATCATTTTTGGATTCAATGTATGTGAATTTTTAGGTTTAAACTATGTAAATTTTACTATGTTTCAACTTTTTGGGATGTAATTTCATTCCGTGAATTGATTGCGATCTCTTACTTTTGTATGTTGGTTTTATCGTCGTCGTTGTGCAAAAGTCTTGTCGTAATTGTCTTTTTTTTGGAATCAATCTTTTTGTTTAGTCTTTTTATTGTACTTATCATTTTTGGATTCAATGTATGTGAATTTTTAGGTTTAAACTATGTAAAAATCCATATGCTCTAACTTTTTGGGATGTTATTTCATTTCACGCATTGATTGTGATCTTTTACTTTTTTTCTATTGGTTTTATCATTGTTGTTGTATAGCTATCTTATTGTAATTGTCTTTTTTTTTGATTCAATCATGTTGTATACCCAAGTTATTTTAGTTATCACTTTTGGATTCATTGTATGTAAATGTTTAGGTTTAAACTATGTAAAATTTCATATGCTTCAACTTTTGGGGATGTAATTTCATTCTACGAATTGATTGTTATCTCTTACTTTTCTCTATTGATTTTGTCGTTGTAGTTGTATAGCGGTCTTATTGTAATTCTCTTCACTTTAGATTCAATTTTGTTGTATAGTCTATTTATTTTAGTTATCATTTTTGGATTCATTGTGCACAAATTTTTAATTTTAAACTATGTAAAATTTCTATGCACGTCAACTTTTTGGGATGTGATTGCATTCAACATATAGTTTGATTGTGATCTCTTAGTTTTATCATTTGATTTTATAGATGTTGTTGTATAGCGGTCTTATTATAATTGTCTTTTTTAAGATTCAATCTAGTTGTATTCAATCTTCTCGTCTAGTCTTTTTATTGTAGTTATCATTTTTGGATTAGTGTATGTAAATTTTTTGGTATACTTCAACTTTTTGAAATGTAATTTCATTTCATTTTATTTATTGATTGTGATCTCTTACTTTTCTATGTTGGTTTTATCATTGTTGTTGTATAACAGGTTTATTGTAATTGTCTTTTCTATTTTTATTTATTTATAATCTTGATGTATATCGTCTTTTTATTGTAGTTCTCATTTTTGGATTTAGTGTATGTGAATTTTTAGGTTTAAACTATGTATAATTTCCTTTGTTTCAACTTTTGGGGATGTAATTTCATTTCGTGAATTGATTGTGATCTCTTACTTTTTTATGTTGGTTTCATCGTCGTTGTTGTGCAAAAGTCTTGTTGTAATTGTCTATTTTTTGGAATCAATCTTTTTGTGTAGTCTTTTTATTGTAGTTATCATTTTTGGATTCAGTGTATGTGAATTTTTAGGTTTAAACTATGTAAAATTCTATATGCTCCAACTTATTGGGATGTTATTTCATTTCATGCATTGATTGTGATCTCTTACTTTTTTCTATTGGTTTTATCATTGTTGTTGTATAGCTATCTTATTGTAATTGTCTTTTCTTTCGATTCAATCATGTTCTATACCCAAGTTATTTTAGTTATCATTTTTGGATTCATTGTATGTAAATTTTTAGGTTTAAACTATGTAAAATTTCATATGCTTCAACATTTTGGGATGTAATTTCATTCCACGAATTGATTGTTATCTCTTACTTTTCTCTATTGATTTCGTCATCATTATTGTACAGTAGTCTTATTGTAATTCTCTATTTATTTTAGTTATTATTTTTGGATTCATTGTGCACAAATTTTTAATTTTAAACTATGTTAAATTTCTGTGCACGTCAACTTTTTGGGATGCAAGTTCATTCCACATATATTTTGATTGTGATCTCATAGTTTTATCACTTGATTTTATAGATGTTGTTGTATAGCGGTCTTATTATAATTGTCTTTTTTAAGATTCAATCTAGTTGTATAGCTTTTAGTGTAGTTATCCTTTTTTGATTCAATCAATGTAAATTTTTTAGCTTAAATTATTTAAAATTATGTATGTTTCAACTTTTTGAGATGTAATTTCATTCCACTTATTTTCTTAGACTCAATGTCATATACCTCTTTTATAAAGTAATATCATAATTTTTTTTAAAAATAATTAGTTATAATGTTTATTGTCTTGTATTTATTTAATATGTACACTATTAAAAAGAAGGCATATATTAAAATGGATTGAAATTTAAAAACTTAATAATTAGTTTAATTTAACATTCACTTAAGGGGTTCAAATTATAAGGCAATGTAAGGTGTAGATTCATTTCATAGAGCTTCCAATGCATGTACACCATCTAATATGAAAGTAATTTAATCCTTTATAAGAAATTCTTTTCTTTTTTCCCAATTCTTATCAACACTTGACCCATCTTTTTATTTTAAGATGACTTCTACAATGATATTTACTTTCAAAAACCTAAAGAGCATATTTGAATTGTGGTTCACTACTTTTTTGTTGTTGTTGATCTTATAGCTCTTTTTGCATAGCCATTTGATTTGTAGTTATCTTTTTTTTTATTCAATATGTGTATTTTTTTAGGTGTAATCTATGTAAAGTTTCATATGCTTCAACTTTTTGCCATGTAATCTTGTTTAACTATTTTTTGTTTTAAAATTAGTGTATGTATGGCTTTTTAAAATTAATCTATTAAAAACACACACACACAATGTTTATTGTTTTGTATGTGCTTTTTTTAATAGGTGCATCTGTAATGAAAAGACAAATATCAAATTAATGAAAATTTTCAATAATCAATTTACTTCCAATATTCAATAAAGAGGCTCAAATTAGAAGGCAATGTATGGTGTCCAATATGAAAGTTATTTGAGCCTCTTTAGGCAATTCTATCTGTTCTCAATTCTTTCTTGATTTGATCCACATCTTTTCATTTTAAGAGGACTTTTATAAAAGATATTTAATCTAAAATAAATAAAGAATATTCTTTGATTGTGATGTATGACATTTTTGTTGTTGGTTTCATCTCTTAGTGTATATTGGTTTGATTGTAATTGTCTTTTTTAAGTTTAACTTATTCAACGTTTTGTTTTGCTTCAACTTTTTGGGATGTAATCTCTTCCACACTTTTTTCTTGTTTTAGAATTAGTTTAATATCTATTTTTTAAAGTAACATAATAAACATTTATTTATTAAAAAAATTATTAGTTCTGGTTTTTTTTCTTGTTTTGACTTTCTTTAATATGAATATCAGTAGTGAGAAAAGATATATTAAATGGATTGTATATCAAAAAAATAATAAAATTTTATAGCATTTATTGAAGAGGCTCAAAAAATAGAGCAATGTAAGGTGTACATTCATTCCATGGAGCTTTGGTTGCAAGTGCACCATCCAAGATGAAAGTTATTTGAGCCTCTTTAGGCAACTTTATTTTTCTCATTTTTTTCCAAATTTAACCCATGTATTTTAATGTTAAGATGAAATTTGTGAATGGTATTTACTTCAAATAATTTTTATAAACTTTTATCATATGTTGATTAAGTGAGGGTTTTGCGATGGTCTATTTCTGAAATATAAGACTTTAAAAAAAAAACACCTATATCATAGATTAAAATAAAAAGTTTAAATAATACAAAGATAATAAGAGAAGCTAACATAAAAGTACTTATAATAGCTTCAATCCCAAGAAAACACATATGCAAAAATAATAAAACATGCAAAAAAGAACCAAGACCCACAACAAGTTAAGCAACATCTAAGGAGCTCAATTTTTCTTTGAACATTTGGTGAGGATGACCAAAGGAGGAAGTAGGAATGGTAGGAGATAGGATGACTAAAAGGTGACATCATTAGACACCTCTAAGCTGATCCAAGAATCACCAAAGGAGGGATTTAGATGTGTCCAATGAGGAATCTAATTTTAGATCCTTGCAATTAAATGCAGTGGAATTTGAAGTCTTTGAACACAACCACCATTTCTACTGATCCAAAATAAATTTGAATGTCATTAGTGGCATAAAGTAAGTAGACATATTTTTCAAAAAAAATAAAATTGGAGTGTGGGAGGAAAAACCATTAAGTAGAGTAGGGGAGAGGGGCTAGAAGTGCAGTGGGGATATGTGTGGAGGGTTATGGGCCCCACAATCGAGTAGTCAAGTTGTCAACACATGTCATAAAAAAATCAAGAGTAGTGATTAAATGGACTAGACATTGTACATGCATAAAAAGTGTTTTACAATATGCATATATTTGTCAAAATTAAGTTTAAGAAATGAGTATAGTTTTTCAAGTCAACATATTCAATTGACAACTGTCCAAACCCATACACCATCAATCCAGTGATATGCAAATGGCCACAACATTGAAATAAACATCCCAACATATTAAAAAAGAGGACAATTGTGCAAACACGCGAGCCTTAGCATTATAACATACAAGAAAAAAGAGTACAAATATGCAAACATATGAGCAAGGATAGATGATCTCGAGGAGAAGAATGTTGGGATAAGTGAGATAGGGGGCAAGAGTGAAAATTGTGAAGGAGAATTCACTTTATGAAATCCCAAGATGTCTAAGCATAGTGATGGTAGAAGATCTATGAGAATATTTTTTTTAACTAGAGGAAGAAGAGGTTGAATAAGTATTAATAGCAAATCTTGATGAAGAGGAAGGTTTAGATAACTATAATAAAGAAAAGAATGTTGCAATTATCCCCTTGAGAAAGAAGAAGACTATGAGAAATTATGAGTAGATTAATTTTAGAAGTGGGCGTTCTTACATGAGAAGAAAATGAAGTTGACAAAAGAAAAGAGAACTTCTCTATAAGGGATAATGAGAAAGAAAATAATCTAAGAGAAGTAAATTTGGGATCTCAAATAGTGGATTGTGAAGGTCCTATATATGATAGATGAGGAAATATAAATAGGGAGGATATATCTATGGTAACTCGTGATTTTTATAATTTTATTTGTGTTGATTGTGTATGGATGTAATAGTGAGAAAGAAAATTTAAATTTTAAAGAAGAGATCATCATTTTATAAGATACAAAAATCTTTTTGAGAAGTAATTTCATTCCACTTGTTTTTTTAGACTCAATGTCATATACCTCTTTTATAAATTAATATCATGATTTTAAAAAAAAATAATTAGTTATAATGTTTATTGTCTTGTATTTATTTAATATTACACTATTAACAAGAAGACATATATTAAATGGATTGAAATTTAAAAACTTAATAATTAGTTTAATTTAACATTCACTTAAGGGGTTCAAATTATAAGGCAATGTAAGGTGTAGATTCATTTCATAGAGCTTCCGATGCATGTACACCATCTAATATGAAAGTAATTTAATCTTTTTTAAGAAATTATTTTCTTTTTTTCCAATTCTTATCAAGACTTGACCCATATTTTCATTTTAAGACGACTTTTACAACGATATTTACTTTTAAAAAGCTAAAGAGCATATTTGAATTGTGGTTCACTACTTTTTTTTTTTTTGTTGTTGGTCTTATAGCTCTTTTTGTATAGCCATTTGATTTGTAGTTATCTTTTTTTTAATTCAATATGTGTATTTTTTTAGGTGTAATCTATGTAAAGTTCCATATGCTTCAACTTTTTGTCATGTAATCTTGTTTAACTATTTTTTGTTTTAAAATTAGTGTAATTGTGGCTTTTAAAAAGTAATCTATTAAACACACACACACACAATGTTTATTGTCTTGTATGTGCTTTTTTTAATAGGTGCACCTATAATGAAAAGGCAAATATTAAATGAATGAAAATTTTCAATAATCAATTTACTTCCAATATTCAATAAAGAGGCTCAAATTAGAAGGCAATATATGGTGTTCAATATGAAAGTTATTCAAGCCTCTTTAGGCAATTCTATCTGTTCTCAATTCTTTCTTGATTTGATCCAAATCTTTTCATTTTAAGAGGACTTTTATGAATGATATTTATTGTAAAATAAATAAAGAATATTCTTTGATTGTGATGTATGACATTTTTGTTGTTGGTTTCATCTCTTAGTGTATAGTGGTTTGATTGTAATTGTCTTTTTTAAGTTTAACTTATTCAAGGTTTTGTCTTGCTTCAACTTTTTGGGATGTAATCTCATTTCACACATTTTTCTTGTTTTAGAATTAGTTTAATATAATTTTTTAAAGTAACATAATAAACATGTATTTATTAAAAAATTACTAGTTCTGATTTTTTTCTTGTATTGACTTTCTTTAATATGAATATCAGTAGTGAGAAAATATATATTAAATGGATTGTATATCAAAAAATTAATAAAAATTTCTAGCATTTATTGAAGAGGCTCAAAAAACAGAGCAATGTAAGGTGTACATTCATTCCATGGAGCTTTGGTTGCAAGTGCACCATCCAAGATGAAAGTTATTTGAGCCTCTTTAGACAACTTTATTTTCTCATTTTTTTCCATATTTAACCCATGTATTTTAATGTTAAGATGAAATTTGTGAATGGTATTTACTTCAAATAATATTTATAAACTTTTATCATATGTTGATTAAGTGAGGGTTTTACGAGGGTCTATGTCTAGAATATAGGACTTTAAAAAAAAAGGTGTACAAACACCTATATCATAGATTAAAATAAAAAATTTAGATAATACAAAGATAATAAGAAAAGCTAACATAAAAGTAGTTATAATAGCTTCAATCCAAAAAAAATACATACAAAAATAATAAAACATGCAAAAAAGAACCAAGACCCAAAAAAAGTTTAGAAACACCTAAGGAGCTCAATTTTTCTTTGAATATTTGGTGAGGATGACAAAAGGAGGAAGTAGGAATGGTAGGAGATAGGATGACTAAAAGTTGACATCATTAGACACCTCTAAGCTGATTTGAGACTCACCAAAGGAGAGATTTAGATGTGTCCAATGAGGAATCTAATTTTGGATAATTGTAATTAGATGTAGTGGAATTTGAAGTCTATGAACACAAGCACCATTTCTACTAATCCAAAATAAATCTGAATGTCATTAGTGGCATAAAATAAGTAGACATATTTTTCAAAAAATAAAAATTGGAGTAGGGGAGAAAAAACCATTAAGTAGAGTAGGGGAGAGGGGCTAGAAGTGCAGTGGGGTCCAATAGTGGTGATATGTGTGGAGGGTTATGGGCCCCACAATCGAGTAGTCAAGTTGTCAACCCATGTCATAAAAAATAAGGAGCAGTGATTAAATGGACTAGACATTGTATGCATAAAAAGTGTTTTACAATATGCATATATTTGTCAAAATTAAGTTCCAGAAATGAGTATAGTTTTTCAAGTTAGCATATTCAATTGACAACTGTCCAAACCCATACACCATCGGTCTAGTGATATGCAAATGGCCACAACATTGAAGTAAACACCCCAACATATTAAAAAAGAGTACAAGTGTGCAAACACACGAGCCTTAGCATTATAACATACAAGAAAAAAGAGTACAACTGTGCAAACATATGAGCAAGGATAGATGATCTTGAAGAGTAGAATGTTGGAATAAGTGAGATAGGGGCAAGAGTGAAAATTGTAAAAGAGAATTCGCTTTATGAAATCCCAAGATGTCTAAGCATAGTGATGGTAGAAGATCTATGAGAAGAAATTTTTTAATTAGAGGAAGAAGGGGTTGAATAAGTATTAATAGCAAATCTTGATGAAGGGGAAGGTTTAGATAACTATAATAAGAAAAGAATGTTGAAATTATCCCCTTGAGAAAGAAGAAGACTATGAGAAATTATGAGTAGATTAATTTTAGAAGTAGACGTTCTTACATGAGAAGAAAATGAAGTTGACAAAAGAAAGAGAACTTCTCTATAAGGAATAATGAGAAAGAAAATAATCTAAGATAAGTAAATTTGGGATCTCAAATAGTGGATAGTGAAGGTCCTATTTATGATAGATGAGGAAATATAAATATGGAGGATATATCTATGGTAACTCATGATTTTTATAATTTTATTTGTGTTGATTGTGTATGGATGTAATAGTGAGAAAGAAAATTTAAATTTTAAAGAAGAGATCATCATTTTATAAGATACAAAAAAAAATTGTTGAGAAGAGTGTGTTGGTGTAAATTATGTCTCATAATTACACTTAAGTTGACTTAGGGTAATTCATTTTATAGTAGTTTGAATATGAGACACTTAGAGAAGTGTGCACATAGGGATGATGTATGATAAATTCCACCTTTTGTGGTCTTATCTTGTTACATTCCACCTTCGGTGGGTGATCCACCTCTTGTGGCATATTTTACTATTTCTCCTACCTACCCTTACCTACCCTTGTTTCTCATTAAGCCACATGTCATGATTGTGTGCTCATATATCCATATGGCTTTGCCTTTATAAGCAGGATCATTTACATTGAATGTAATCCAATTCAATCAATCAACTCAATTAGTTGGGTATTTTGCATGACTTATAGGAATATAGTTTATTCTTGTCACATATTTTGTTCTCTCTTGTTTGTGCTATCAATTGGACTCTAGATCTTGGCAAATTCTCACAAAGTGCAATGGTGTTTTTCTAGGACATAAGGATATTGATGGATATGGTATAATGAGTGCACAAGAAGAATAAAATGAGGAATTGTTCCTTGGAATTATACAAGGAGTATGAGTGATAGATTGAACTTGAGGTGTTCATAAATGAGATATTTGGTGAGTTGAATAAGAAGTAATTTTTGGAGAAAGAAAATGATATTAAAGGAGACATATTGTAGTTGTTAGTAAAATACCATAAGAGAATGAAAAAATTGGTGGAGGTGAATGGATATTGATATATTAAATTTGATAAGAATAGAAAAAAAGAGAATTTAGAGAATATCACAACATATTAGGTAGAAGTCCAAAAGTGGAATAGAATTTAATGGACAAATTTTTTAGAGGATAGGATTTTTCCCAATTAAATATTATAATAGAAGTCTTCTAATATAATTGTTATAAATATGGAGCATGCTAAGAAATATGCACATTATAAAAAGGCGATTCTACCACTTAGTGCTCTTTGTGAGCATCACTATCAAAAAAATCCTTATCCAATGTGATTAATATAAGGAAATTTGGTTTCATGAAAATTTCTATATTAACTTAAAATAAATGATCAATAAAATTGTGGCTTTGTGTGTGATATTTTAGTGAATTGACATGAAGGATGAATTAAAATGGTCTAATAAATGTTATAAATGACTTCAAAAATAATGTAAATCACGATATAATTCTTTAGATTAGTTTATTGGATTTCCCCAATCATTTTTATGCACTTTATCAATCATTTCTTTACATTTTGTAGCACTTTAGCAATTAGCACTTTAGTAACAAAATTCAGAGGGTCAACTAGTACTTCTTTACACTAACTCAAAATAAATGTGGTTTCTTTAAAATTACACAACTTTTTTTAAGAGGAAGATGGATACGTGGCTTAAATTTATACAGTGATGCTATTTAATTCAATAGCAACTAACTCTTAAGAAACATTGGAATGACTTTTACATTACTAATAGAAAGTACATGTAATTAGGGTAATAGAAGGTGGCATTTATCCTTGAGGGAAAATTACCATTATAAAATGGAAAAATTGTATTACTTTATGACTCCAACCTCTATTTTAAGGTCACATGTTTTGAGGGGAAATATGAGGAAAAAAAAATCTTATTTTCAAATAACATGACAAGAAGACAACTTTTATTTGAAGGGTGAATTATTGAATAATTTTAATGGTTGGTATCCTTTCTCTAATCATTCATGTGACATGCATAAAACTAAGAAAAAAAAAATTTAGGGTATACATAAAAATGTGAGCATGTCATTCTTGATTGAAAATCACGTCTAAATATGTGAAAAATAAAACATAAAGATGAAGAAAATGAAAATCAACTAGGTAATGTGTATAGACTAATGGAAGGATATTTTGGATATAATTTTTTCCAATAAATCAAGAGGTAAAGGAAAAAAAGTTTAGAATTAATTTTTCTCACATATGAGATGACCCAAACATGCAAATTAGGTTTGTTAGGCATTAGATAGTGTAGATTTGAGACGTGGTGTGTCTAAAACATCATCTACAATGTGTATAAGATAGAGTGGGGATATTTTATTCATTGAGTATAAATCGTCACAACAATAATTTGTATGTGTGTTTGTAATTATTTTAGGTCCTTTCTAGCTTGTTGTAGTCTATAAAGAATTTTTTTATTTACATTAATGAAAATAGTATCATTTTGGTTGCTACAACATGTATGATTTTTGGGTAAATCTATAGATTTTTAGGTGGTTAGTCTTTAATAATGACTGTTTCCTTGATTAAAAATAATATAATCATAATTAAACAATTTATCATAAATTGAAGAAAATAAATTAAGAGTAATCCTATAAAATTCTTTTTGAATTTGAAAGCTAAACATGTTTATTATCTATAATTCATCTCTCTTTGGTTATGTTATTTTAATTTAGGAATAAGCAGGAATCTTTTATGTGTACATATATATTGAATATCCTTAGTAGGTTGAGAAAAAGACCATGTGAACACTGAGACGCAATACAACATTGAAAGAGGCTCACTTGTTTCAGCATTTATTTCTCTGTTTCACTATCTTAATGTTGTTGAGATCTTGGACAACAGGTCGAAATTGGTTAATATAATGGAGCCACAATTTACATGCTTTGTTTGTCTCGTTAAAATGATAAATAGAAAAACTTGTATGCTAAGCTTCTTGTCGATTACCAACTTGCCATCTATGTCACTCTGATTTTGTTGGTGTCTTTGCAACCACATAGTTAGAATCTTCATGTCAAATTTTCCTTGTTTCTAGGTTTGTGTTTAACATTGCTCAGTCTTCTTCTCATGCTCACATGGATAATTAAAATTGCATATGAGTTGTTCTTTCTTTTTCATGTCAAAAGAACTTATTATAAGATTGTGCTTTGAAATGACATACAAGTCTCTGAACTCTCTTTAAATGTTAATTTTATTCTTAAAAGTATCCTCTCCACTGTAGTGAATTGTTGGTTCGAGTGGCCAAAAATAGAGAGATGAAATAATTCATTAATACAATAGAAAGAAGTTTCCTAGAATTTTTTTTTCTAGATTTTTAGCTGTTGCATGAGAATAATTATTTAGTGTGGAAGACCGAACTAAAAATTCAAGTTTGAGAAAGTTTGCCAAGTGGTTAATGGTACTACAATGTGACATGCAAATGATGCTGATATGCATAGAAAATTTGATCAAGATGAGAAAAAGGTCAAATCGATCATCATGTTCAACATGTCTAATGAAGTTCAACCGTTTGTTAAAGACTCTTCCATAACCAAAGATACATAGGGCAAGCTCAAGACAATGTATGAGGTGAAGAATCAGAATCAAATCTTGAATTTGCTAGCCTGAAGATGAAGAATGAAGAACAATTGGGATCCTGTTTTAAAAAGGATTGTTGAGTTGAGAGCTTCCTTAAAAGATTTGGGTGAAACAATTAATCATGCATTCTTGGTGTCTATTGTTCTACAAGAACTACCTTCCAATACAAAGTGTTTGTGACAACTTTGAATGTTACATAACTGACACCTATTTTTGAGATGCTAATGAATTTACTTAAGAAAAAATAATCTCTAAGCTACGATCATGGTCAAGATGATCATGCTATGACCACACACCACAAAGGCTATAAGCTTAATAAACAATATGGTGGACCTCCCAAATCTACTAATGCATCTAGACCTCAAAAGAAATGTCCAATATGTGAAAGGATTGGACATGATGTGAAAATCATGTCTTGTTGTTTTGAATGTTTGTTTGATGCGTTTTCTTGGGTGTAAGGTCTTGATGCAATTTGGGGGTGTTCTTGGGTAAATGTTGTCCAAATTTCTTGGGAGTTCTTGTTTGTGTAATGTGTTTGTGTTTTTGGATCCTTAGAGGTAGTTCTCAAATGGGTTTTGCTTAATTTTATGCCTTTCTAGTATGTTTTGTCAATTGGGGGCTCTTGAGACCCAAACTATGGTTTTGGGTAAAATTGGATTCCTGGCGCGCGTCTGACTAGCAGAGTGGTGCATCTGATTAGAAAATTGGCACATTTTCTTTGTAGAATGATGCATATACTTAACTTTGGTGCAATTTATCACCATTTTAGAGCAACAGATGCCCAGATTGGTGCATATGATCACCAAAATGATGCCTTTGATCAGTTTTGAGCCATAGTCTCTGATTTGACCAGGCTAGCCTCTAGGCTAATTTTCGGGGCTTGAGTGACCCTAGTGCGAGTGAATTGTGATGATATTGGCACAAGGCTATATTGTAGCATGAATAATTATGCTTGTGTACTTGATTTGGGATTGATTTAGATCCATTTCCTTACTTTGAGGCTCCATGATCACTCCTAGTGATCTGATTAGGATCTATGACTATTGCATAAGAATGCTTATAGCAATTACATAAGTTAATTCAAAGCATACATAAGCGAATTAACATGATTAAAATACTTAAATGAACAAAGAATATTAAATATGATGATAGAAAGAAAAGAGAGCAAAATAGATAGAAGAGCAAACACAATTGATAATGGAGTTCATCCAGATGGACTACGTCTCTGGGTCCTGCTCCAATAGGGGGACCGATCCGATTACTCCAAGAAATCAATTACAAATGTTTACAAAAACTATTCCCTTCAAGCACATCAGTATTTAACCTCCAACATGCAGGAATAACAACAAACTCTTCAACATAACATCTCCTTCCCATCACCTGCATCCCTAAAAAAGGCCTACTATCCCCCTTTCATACATAAAATAAGTCTAAAATAGACTAAAACCACCAACTCCCATAAATAACCCTTTACAACAAATTATTTCCCATGTATATCCCCTTTCTACTTGGTTAATTTGGAACCATTCATTGGAGTAGTTTGTTTGAACTAATATTCCCTATTTAGTTAAAATTGGCGGCTTTTACTCTTTAAATATAACAAAGGCCGAAATTAGTACAAGCACTATTAATAGTGCAACAGTTCACCACCATTTTAGGAGGCCAGTGGTCGGGGGTTCAACACCCTCCGACCTTCCTTTTCCAACATAGGCGGCTAGATAAGTTTAAATAAAATCAACCAACTATTAATAGCAACGACATCATGTGGTGCACTGGAAAAGGATGGAATTATAAGGTAGGTGGTTATGGGTTCGAATCCGATTTTGGTGTTTAGTTGCAATAACAAACTATGTCCCTTTTGAGGTGTCATTTTGTACCCCCAAATGGTGCCATGTGGCACCTTATTATTTGTTGTTTATTTCTGGAGTATTGGAGATAATTTATTTTATCCTCCGGATCACCTAGGGTTGGTATAATTGAAATGCTTAGTCGTATGTGATTCACGAGTATGATTTTTTTGTCATTAAATATGTATTACTATATAGTCATGTGGTGGATGTAATCCTATGATTATGTCCTAAAGCGTGTCTAGGGAGTGGCTTCCAATGCGTACTCAAACCATAAGTGGCATGCATACAATCATGTAGGGAAGTTCTAAACAAGTGATAATAATAAAACTTGGGCTAAACATTTAAACAGATAACTTGGATTCCTCAAGCATGCATGAGTGCTACCATGAGGCTTTGGATGACTTGGGAAGGCATGCTCACACGTGGAGTAGAGACATGCCCGCTCATGTAGCACTGGGACTTGCGAGATGGTCATTCTTGTCTGTATGAGAGGATGCTCGGTTTTGTATGGTAAGTCCTAAGGAACACATATGATGACACTCCCCACACATCAATCTAGAATCTAATTCTTTGAGTACTTGAGTAGAGACCTTGATGTATTTATGGATTGGTATCGTTTCCCTCATCATGTTGTGTTACATTCTTGTATGTCCCATATTCTCTATGTTTGATGTGAGTGTTAGCTTATTCTGTCCTTATTTCCTTGTTTAGTGTTTGGTCCTTGTGACTATCTCCATGAACATTGTGGGGTTGACCTAGGTACCACATGGTCAGTTGGCACTGCACACCACCATTGGGGACTAGTAGACCTTGTTTGCAACCAATTTGGAAAGCTTCATCACTAGCTTCCTCTCTTGGTCTTCTTCCTTCCTTGTCATAGCAAGTTGTAATGTATTATGTCTTATGATTTGAGTATTCTATATTATGAACACTCCAATGGAGGATGATGTAATAAACACATGATGTGATGAGTAGAAGTAGATATTTAGTTAATCAGTGTTGGAACTGGCCACCACACCTAAGTATGTATGATAATTATATGATTCTAAATGTGCTATTAACTTAGGAAGAATTCAATTGGTGCTATAAAATGAATTTAGATAAGTAATGTGATGCATATGGATTTAATTGTTAACTCTTGATGACTATGAGAACATCACCTTTTATTGGTGCATCACTAAGGTGATGACGTTAGGGAACCTTATAGGAGCTTATGTAGTTAGATGCATAGTCTTCCATATTGTGTAGAGATTTGTTCTTAATAAACTAATCATGTGTATGATCTTACATTATAACAAGAAAAAAAAATTCATGTATTCTTGAGTCTTATTCTCATATCCTCTAGGGTTCCTTGGTTGAGTGTTACATATGGTATCAGAGTCCATGTTCAAATGCTAGGAAATCTAGTGTATATGTGCTCATTATGTTTGGTGTGTGTTTGTTACATTATTCTTTGGATGCTATCATTATTATTTTATTGCTTTAGTATGTCTTATGGGTATCTTACAATTTCTTTTCTGATGTATACCTTGTGGTGATTGAAGAATGCCTCCTAAGGGTAGTGGTTGTAATCAAGGAGGAGGTAGTCATCTAGGTAATTGATGCATCCTCACCAAGAGAATTATCAGGCTAATTATCAAGAGGAGAATAAAGCTAGCCACTTGGGCGAGTAGCATGCAAAGAACTAGGGTGGTTAGGATTGTGGCTTAGGGGGTCCTCAGGTGCTTTTGTTACTTCAGGAGATAGTTGCATGCTTGGGACCTCATCAAGAGGCTTCTTAGCAAGAGAAGTCTCACTCATCATAACAACGTGAGAGGGAGTGTTCTCACAATCCTAGTCATTCTAGGGTTGTTCTTTGGAGAGAGAATACAAAGGAAAAGCAAGATAGAGTCCTCGTAGGTCACATGAGATACCTTCTTAGGTCTCATCCACCTAATTTTAAGGGCTCTACTAGTGGCACTGAGGTCGAGAGTTGGATAATTGATCTTGATTAGTGTTTTTCCATGCACCCCTATAGTAGTAACAATAGAGCTTGATGTGTCATCATGCATCTGAGGGGGTTTGAATCCACATGGTGGCGGATGGAGAAGCAGAAGATCTATTTAGAGATTGCCTCAATTTCCTAGGAGATCTTTCTAGAGAGATTTTGGGTACAATTCCTATTTGAGAACTATTATCAAAGGAGAGCTAATGAGTTCTATGAGCTTAGACAGATGGACATGTTGGTAGATTAGTATGAGCATCAATTTTTTGAGCTCAAGTAGTATGCCAACATATCAAATGATGAGCCCATGCTAGTACAAAACTTTGTTTGAGGCCTTAATGCCTACATCAATGGTGGAGTATGGGTCTTTGAGCCTATTAATTTGGAGATTGTCATGGAGAAGGCAAGGTTGATAGAGGAAAATTTGGTTAGAGGGTTGGGAGGTCATGCATGTATTTAGATTGGGAGTGCACCCTCATCGAGTGCATGAGCTCGGATCAATCATCCTTAGCTTACAAGATCTTTTAGGGCACATTTTGCACCTTATAAGTTTGGCTATTATTAGGAATAGGGATAGAGACCATTTTAGGGTTCTAAGAATGGGAAAGGTTTTTGGGGATGTCATCCTCCTAGGCCTTGTGGACAGGGTCACTCCAGGGAGCCTAGTCGTAACCAACCATCTTAGAGTGCACCACATAGTTCTAGCAGGGGTAGTTTCCACCAATCTAGTGCATCATTTGTAGGTAGAGGTTATGCTAGAGGAGGATGTTTCACATGTGGTTATCATGGGTATATAGAAGTCCAATGCCCTCAAAAGATAGTTGTGGGATCTAGCCAAAGGTAGGCTACTTTTAAGCCTACAATTGGAGATGCAAGAAGATCTCATAGGTTGTTCATGATAATTGATAACCGACAAGTTAAGCACTAGGGCATTGTCATTGAGACATCAAGTGTGTTATGTGGGATTTCTAGATCTATTTTATTTGATTCTAGTGCATCAGATTCCTTGATATCCCCTTTTTTGTGGAGTGACGTGGGCTTGTAGTAGCAATGAAAGGTGATAGTTGGAAAGTAGAGTTAGCTACTGATTCCCAGGTGGCCATGGATTCCCTAGTTTGTGGTTGTGTGTTGGATTTGGGCACCTTCACTACCACCATAGACCTTTGTGTCCTTCTCTTTGGGTCACATGGAGTTATTTTTGGTATGGATTGGTTGGATACTGACTAGGTCTATATTGATTTCTAGCATAAGTCAATTAATTGATTGGATGATCTTGGTGGGAAAGTTGAGCTTATAGGAGCTCAGAGACACATCTCCTTATGTATATCTCAGCTATGTAGTTGAAGCGGTGTATGCGACAGGGTTGTGAATTGTTCACAATCTTGGTGAGTGATCTTGATGAGGGTGAGAGTTGGGAGGCATTTGTTGATGATCACCCTATTCTTTGTGATTTCATTAATGTATTTCCAATGGATATTCCAGGCATGCCACCTAAGCATGACATAGAATTTCGTATAGAGCTTGTTCCCAGAGTTGAGCCTATTTCCAAGGCACCTTATCGTATGACCACTCAAGAGTTGAGTGAGCTTTAGTTGCTGTTGGAGGGATTATTGGCTAAGGGTCATATTCATCCCAATGTTTCTCCTTGGGGAGCACTTGTCATATTCATGAAGAAGGAAAAATCCCCTTTCTTGTGCTTTGACTACCAACAGTTGAATAAGGTGACAGTGAAGAACCGATATTCATTACTTAGGATTGATTATTTATTTGATCGGATGAATAAAGACAAAGTATTATCTAAGATTGACCTCAAGTAAGGATATCATCAATTTCACATCCATGAGGTCGACATTCATCAGACTACTTTTCACACTCGTTATAGACATTATGTGAGTTCATAGTTGTTAATGAATTAGAGGTCTATAGCTTCATAGGATTGGTGGGATATTACCATCGCTTCATGAAGGAATTTGGCAAGTTAGCTCATCCTATCACTTTTCTTCAATGGAAAGGGAAGAAGTTTGTTTGGATAGAGCAATGTGAGGTAACATTTCAAGCTCTTAAGTATAATTTGACCAATGCACCCATTTTGGCTATGTCAGATCCCATAGGAGATTTTGTTGTTTGTACGAATGCATCTGTGGACAGTTTGGGGGCAGTTCTCATGCATGATGGATGTGTGATAGAATGTGAGTCTTGTGATCTCAAGGATCATGAATTGAACTACCCCACCCATGATTTGGAGTTGACGGTCGTTGTACATGCATTAGTGCATTGAAGGAATTTTCTTCTGGGTCATTGATTTGAGTTGTATAGTGACCATCACAACTTACAATATATTTTCACTCAGTCAAAGCTTAATCCTAGGCAACATCGATGGATGAAGTTTCTTTGCAAGTATAATTTTGATGTCCACTACATATAGGGTAAGGAGAATGTTGTTGTAGATGACTTGTGTAGGAGAAGACATACGATATCAGTGATGACACTTGGTGTTGATTTGTGGAGTCATATCCTTGAGGCACTTCCTAGAGACACCATGTACCACAAGGTGAGAGTAGAGATTGATTTGCGGAGAGTCCTTGAGGGTTGATTTTTTAGTTACTCTTTGGAGTTTAATGGAATATTGCAAGATCTTGGTCGTATCTATGTTTCACTTGTGGATGATATTCGTACCTTTATCAGGAATGGGGTGCATCGTGCTCCCCTTTTCTACACATCTTGATGTCAAAAAGATGCATGTGAACCTTAGATAATTTTATCATTGGGTTGGGATGAGGCGTTTTATTCTTGATTTTTTGTCTAGATTTATAGAGTGTTAGAGGGTGGAAGCAGAACATCATCACTTTGCAAGTCTCTTGCAACCACACCTCATTCTTATGTGGAAATGGGACACTCTATCCATGAACTTAATTGTGGGACTACTTATGTCTTTACATCATCATGATGCCATCATGGCTACAATGGATAAATTGCCCAAGGTGGCACATTTCTCCCACATGGTTGCTTCGATGGCACATGTGTTCATGATGGATATTGTGCAGTTGCATAAGATACCTTGTAGGATCATATCAAATTGGGACCTAGTGTTCACTTTTGCATTTTGGACATCCTTACAACACGCTTTTGGTACCCAACTTAATTTTATCTTGTCTTTTCATCCCTAGACTAATGATCAAATAGAGAGAGTTAATCAAGTTCTAGAGAATATGCTTCACATATATGTGATGGATCAACGGTCTCTTTGGGAGGACTACTTGTACCTATTTGAATTTGCCTATAATAATGGGTACCTTAGTTCTATTGGCATGCCACCTTTCAAATATTTGTATGGTTGTATGTATTGTACTCTGTCTGATTGGGATCACTTGGAGGATCCAGTTATTTTGGGTCCTAAGATGCTTCAGGATATGGAGTAGCATATTTTTCATATCAGAGAGAATTTGACCATAGCTCAAGATCGATAGAAGAAATATGTTGATGCCCATATAGTATTGTCAGTTTGCAATGGGTGATTGGGTGTTCTTGTGAGTGTGTTTGTGGAAGAGCCCCATACTTTATGGGAAAGGCTAACTTGGTACCACATTTTGTTGGGCCATTTGAGATTCTATAGAGGATTGGTCCTATTCCTTACCTCCTTGCTTTGTCACCTAGCCTATCTTGCATCCATGATGCATTTTATGTTTCTATCCTTAGACTATATGTCTCTGATGTGACACATGTTCTTGATTGGGGTGCTTTATAGGTCAAAGACGAACATATTTCTTTGGATCCCATGCATGTCCTTCAACATTAGAGATTGACCCTCAAGGGTTGAGTGTCATAACCCTCTTTCTCAATTTTTGATAAAAACTTGCTACTACTATTGTTGTTATTATTATTATTATTATCATTTTGTGGTTTTGTTAGAAATGATTTATTGAATATGGTTGAAAAGGCTATTATAATAAAAGAGGATTAAATAGTGGGAACACACATACACACTTCAAAATATAATTTAAATGGAAAATTATTTAATTACTCAAATTCAATTGAGCACATGTCGTAGGAGAAATTGGAAACTTCTAGAGGGAATCTTCAATTTCCATTTTCTTGCATGTAGCTCCTCCATTAAGTGATCAATCAATTTTTCATGAGGATAATTTAGGAAAAAGAATCTTATTTTCAATTAACTCTCTTGATAGTGGAATTGAAGACTCTTTTCTATATAATGTATGCAAGCTTTCGAAAAGGGGAGGTTGATTGTTTTTGGATGGGAAGAAATTTTTCTCAAGTTTCTTGCTAATAGTAATAGGATCTTTCTAGTAGTCACATTTATTTTGTAGATTTGTTAAGTTACCCTTGAGGATTCTCACCAAGTTGCAAGGAAGGATCTAACAAGGATAGCTAGAAAATTTGGAGAGGATTCTACATCAAGCTTCGATGATCCAGGTTCTCATCTCTTCGCATTCTTTTATTTACATATGTAAAACTTTATATTTTGCAAAAGGAAATAGTTTTATTCCTCTCTTAGATTTTATTTCATATAAAAGATCTATGCTTGAGAAACCATCATCTTAGCTTTTTTCTAGAAAGGGTAATCAAAGGAAATTCTATTGTTTTAAATATATATATATAATTTGTTCAAATATGAATATGCAGAATTCCTTTCTATTTACCAAATCTGTTTAGAAGGAAAGAAAGAAAATCTGATTTTTACTTTTTGCCTTTATTGGATTTTAATCTTAAATAATCTGTGAATAAAAATCTTTTCTTTCCAATAAAATTTCTCCCTTTGATGCTCCTGCAAAAAAAACTTGTAATGTTTATTTGGGCATAAATCTTTTATGCTTATTTATCATTTCTTCGTGAATGAATCCTCTTGTACTTTTTATAATAATCTCCAGAGAAATTTAATTCTTCTGTATACTTATTTCTCTGTGAATGAATATTTTATACTTATTTATTATCCCTCTGTGAATAAATTTATCTCTATGTGAACATTTTATTATTTCTGTGTGAATAAATTGTCTCTCTGTGAACATATATTTGTTCATCTCTATATAATTTTTATTTATTTATTGTTTCTCTGTGAAATAAATCCATCCCTCTACAAACATATATTTGTTCATCTATGCAAAAAAAAAAAAAAAAATTCCCTGCAAATAAATTTTACTTTCCCTGTGGATAAATTTAATTATTTCTCTGTAAATGAATCTTTTATACCTTTTTATTATTTCTCAATAAATTTATCTCCCCGTGAACATAAATTTGTTCCTTTGTGTATAAATATTTTTATACTTATTTATTTTTCTCTTTGAATAAATTTATCTCTCTCCGAACATATATTTGTTCATCTGTGTATAAATCTTATTTTACTTATTTGTCATTTCTTTGAATATTATATCTCTCTATGAGCATATGAGCATAAACCTGTTCATCTGTGATAAATTTTATTCCCTATTCATCTATTTTTTTTTCCTCTGTGAATGCACCTACAACAAATGTTTAACTCTTATCATCTACGTTGCACCTGTTAGTAAAATTCTATCTCTGTGAAAATTTAACTCTTATCATCTACGTTGCACCTGTTAGTAAAATTCTATCTCTTTGAAAATTTACAATGATCTTTTCAGATTTCTTAAATCCCTCTCTGAAGTTTTATTAAAACTTATATATCTGTGTGTGTGTGTGAATATATGAATATGTATATATAAAAATAAATATATTAATATCATTCAACTTTATTCGAAAAGGGAATATATATATTTTTGGCTTCTAACTCCTTGCATGTAGGTAGTGGGGAGGGGCCCGCAGGACCCCACTCGCCACCTCCCTTAATCCTTATCAAGAAAGAATTAATAAACATGTTTCAGTTTATTTCTTTTATTTATTTATTTATTATTTGCTATTTTTTTTCTCTTAAAGAAAAAATTCTTTAATGTAAATTTTGCTTTTTATTTATTAGTGGAATAATAGATTTATTAAGATGAAATCCTTTTTTTAATACTAATATGAAATTTTTGATTTGTATTAATTTAAAACAATTTATTGGTATGGGGTGGTTTATAAGGTCTATTTTACAAATGGAGTTGATTAGTTTATGAACTAAATTTTTAAAAATTTAATTAAAGGGAACAAAATCGGGAATTTACTTTGCCAAGTGATTGGGGCAAACTTTAGATGGAATAATTAATTGTGCTAAGGATATCGCAACCTTGCCGAGACAAATCGAGAGGATCTAAATTGTAGAATGGACTTGCAAATAAACTCATGGTTTAGACTCACCTAAATAGTTTCCTTTAGCTAATTAGTTGGTTCATTTTATTTCAATTATTAATTTAAATGGATATAATCAGCAAATTAAGTTAATTCATTGTTCAAGTTGTCCAAGGAACTTTTCTCTTCCAAGTAATCATGTTTAGAAAATGAACTTTAATTTCCTATTCTTTATTTTTCATGCAAGTTATATTTAATATTACCATGCAAGTTACTTTATTATTATTATGCAAGTTAGTCATTACTATTATCATGTGAGTTACACCTTTTACATATTTATTATCTCACTAGTTGAGTAAATGACGTTGCATGTCAAAAAACTAGATGATAGTTCTCTCCTTTGAACTTTGATCACTTAGTAGTAGTAGGTTGATACTTTCAAGTGATTCTCTTTCTTGATATATAGAATTAATTTCATGGGTTAATTTTCAATTATTTAATTCTTGCAATAATGGTCTCGACTTCAACTACATTAGAGTAATGTTATTTTAATCTTTTCAAGAGTATAATAGTTGAATTTCTTGATAGAAACTAAGCAAGAGGAGTTGGAAATAAAAACCTTAGTAGCCTTTGGTATCTATGGTGCCTCTGGGTCACACTTACGGGTGATGCCATCGTGTTGAACTACTGCACTTAACACAAAAAAAAGCTACAACAATGACGTTTGTGGCATCATCCCTATAAATTGTCGGGGAGTAATAAGGGTCATATGGAAGTTAAAGTCCAAGGGGCAGGTAATTCCCCTTGGATCGATAATCTAAAAAGATAAATTTTAAATGAATTTTACATCCACTTAGTTTAACCTTAGGAAATCCCATTAGGGATTGGTTGCGTATGATTCAGATTTTATTTATCTTAATGTTTTTCAATAGATGATAAATGGGTCAAGGATGACACTTATGATAGGAAATAAGATCTAGTTGTTTTAGGCCACAAGCAATAGGCCACCTTGAGCCTTTTCTTATAGCTACCATCATGGGTAGCAACCATAGAGAAATTGTCTAGGACATTGACCCTAGAAAGGGTTGCATACCCACTGAGTATGTAGGCAGTCAAGGGATGGAGTTGTCCCTAGTACTCAGGTGTTTGGGGATGGGGTCTAGGATTTTGGTTAAGGAAAGTAGATGGATTGCAAAGTCTCATAATTGAAGGATAAGGGAAATAAAGGAAAAGTAATTCAACGCATACTTGGAAGGAATCCCGTATGGATTTGCTTGACTTCCCGAGGCTTTAGGCCAAATTTCGAGGCAAAATTCAAGTTTGCTTTATGCTATTTTATTTTCTCCTAAGGATGACAACCTCGGTGCACTCCTATTAGAAGAGTGTAGTACTTAGTGAGTGACTCAGGACCCAGATGGTCCCGATGAGTCTAAGTCTCTAGCCAAAGCACCTCCTATCCCAAGTTGGATAGATGCCTACCCTGTTTGGGTAGATGCCTATCCCGTATTGGATAGATGAAACCTCCTGTCCTGTATGGACAGATGCCTAACCCATACAGTTAGATGCTCATCCTAGATGGATGAATGCCTAATCCGATTGGATAGATGCCCAGAGTATGCGATTGAATCAAACACAAATGATTAAATTAAAAAAAAAATGGTCGAGATTTCTTAGGTTAAGTATAGTGGGCTATTACATGTGGTATCAGAGCGAAGGTTCAAATCTAGGCCTTGTGCTCACTTCAACTTACTCAAATAAGGGAGTGTATTGCAATGGTAGAGATTAAATTATAAAATCTTAAATCAAGAACTAACTATATAATTTAAATTATAAGTAAAACCCTAGATGGCTAGAGGAAGGGGAAGAGGAAGAGGAAGAGGAAGGGGAAACGGAAGACATGCTAGCACTAGGAGACAAAGGGAACCTAACCATGAAATAAACCATTAAGGAGACCATTAAGAAAACCATGAAGGGAATCAACAAAACCAAGGGAATAACGAATATGGGGTTGAAGCTATAATCAACTTGCTAACCGAACAAAGGGATAAGATCAACTTCTTGGAGCAATCAATGCATGACCTTAGGACAAGGTAGAATGACATTGAAAATAGAAGTGGAATTTAAAATGGGAACCTTGGCAACAATAGAGGGAATGCGATAGACAATAGGAGGAAAAACAACCTGTTGGAGATTTCTAAGGATTTGAAGAAAATCACCCCACCTAAGTTTGATGGAAAGAAAATTTGTAAAGGAGCTGAAAATTGGTTGAATGAAATGGAAAATTATTTTGAACTAAGGGACTTTAGAGAAACAACCAAGGCCTTATGGGGTTCCTATCAACTCACAAGGGAGGCAGCTAATTGGTGGACCAACACAAAGGAACAAAATGGGTATAACAAGGATACAATCACATGGGATCAATTTGCTCACCATTTTTGTAAAAAGATGGTTACCACAATTGTTCTTTGATGAGAAGGTGACAAAATTCCATAATCTTTGGCAAGGGTCCTTAGTAGTCCAACAACATTGGGGTAAGTTCACTAAATTGCTTAAGTACGTACCTATGTACCAGAAGGACGAAGAAGGTCAAACTAGGAAGTTCATTTTGGGACTGAACACCAACATAGGGGAAAAAGTTGACATGCATGGACTTGAAAACATGAATGATGTACTTGAGAAGTCTTGGAAGTAGGAAAGAAAGATTCAAGCCCTAGTAGCAACAAGGTAGAACTTTAATGGGAATCATTCATTTAAAAGGAAGCGGGAATTCAAGGGAAACCCCAACTTCAACAAAAGTGAAAGGAATAACTCTTCTGAAAGAAGGCCACCCCCTAACCAATATCAGAGGAATGAAAGTAATAATAATAACAGGGACAATTATAACAGGAGTGACCAACACAATAGGGTAACTTATCCACCCAGGACTAATGAAACAAGGAATGATCCCCCTAGGAATCAAGTCAGGTGAGAACCACCAGGTGGGTGTTTTATGTGTGGAGGAAACCCTTTTGCTAGAGAATGTCCAAGATACAAGGTCAGATCAGGGCCAATCAACCACAACAAGGGCCTCAACAAAGGATTCATGTAGCAGTTAGAAACCAAAGAACAAGATTTCAAAATGTCCCCGTGAAAACTACAAGTACACTATTTGAACAACCAATTTCAATTCTAATTGACACTGAGTCATCTGGATGTTTCATTTCACTTGAATTAGTAAGAAAAATTGCATTAAAAGTTAAACAAATAGAGTCATCGTGGATGGTTCAATATGGGGATAAGGCAACTAGGGAAATAACTAAGTGTTTGTCAAAAGCAAGGGTACAATTTCCTGAGTTTGAAACAAGAGTAGATCTCTATGTGGCACCCCTAGGGTTATATGATGTAATTATTGGAATGAGTTGGCTAATAGATCATCAAGCTAGTGTAGATTTCTATAACAAAGTGGTTGAGTGTTTGGATGATGGGGGGAAAAGGTCAAAATCCAAGGAAAGTTTAAACCCATTAACATGGCAACCATATCAGCCATGCAATTAAAGAAGGAAAGAAGAAGAGGAGGCCTAATCTATATGGTTGGAATTGATGAAGGAGAAGAGGAAAATACCCCAACCTTTGAAAATACCCCCTTCTTACAAGAATTCAAGGATGTATTCCGAGAAGAATTACCAGGCTTACCCCCTAAAAGGAAGTTTGACTTTTCTATCAACATAGTACTAGAAGTTGAACCAGTATCAAGGGAACTTTACCGAATGAACACAACTGAATTACAAGAACTCAAAATGCAATTGGAGGAACTCTTAGCTAAGGGGTTAATAAGGCCAAGTGTATCACCATGGGGAGTGTCAATCTTATTTGTTAAGAAGAAGGATGGGACCTTAAGACTATGCATTGACTATAGGATGTTGAACAATGTCACCATAAAGAATAGGTATCCCTTAACTCGAATAGAGGATCTGTTTGACCAAATGAAAGGAGTGGCAACATTTTTGAAGATAGACCTCCGATCAGGATATCATCAACTCAAAATTAAGGAAGAAGATATTTCGAAGACAAATTTTAGGACTAGATATAGGTATTATGAATTCATAGTAGTACCTTTTGGTGTAACCAATGCCCCAGTTGCATTTATGAACCTAATGAATAGTGTGCTTCATGACCTTTGGACAAATTTCTCTTGGTATTTTTGGACGACATCTTGATTTACTCTAGAAATGAAGAGGAACATTTAGTGCACCTACAATTGGTTTTGTAAAGGTTAAGGGAATATAAGTTATATGGGAAGCCATCAATATGTGCCTTCTTTGAAGAAAAGATCCACTACCTTCGACATATCATATCAAAGGAAGGAATAGAAGTTGTTTCTTTATTTTTATTTTTTTAATTTATTTTTTTGACTTATCATGAACTACAAATTCTTATATGGTTATATTAAATAAGTGCATCGATACGATGCACAATTTAAGGGGGGAAGGATGTCATAACCCTCTTTCTCCATTTTTGATAAAAACTTGCTACTACTATTGTTGTTATTATTATTATTATTATCATTTTGTGGTTTTGTTAGAAATGATTTATTGAATATGGTTGAAAAAGCTATTATAATAAAAGAGGATTAAATAGTGGGCACACAAATACACACTTGAAAATATAATTTAAATGGAAAATTATTTAATTACTCAAATTCAATTGAGCACATGTCATAGGAGAAATTGGAAGCTTCTAGAGGGAATCTTCAATTTCTATTTTCTTGCATATAACTCCTCCATTAAGTGATCAATCAATTTTGCATGAGGATAATTTAGGAAAAAGAATCTTATTTTCAATTAACTCTCTTGATGGTGGAATTGAAGACTCTTTTCTATATAATGTATGCAAGCTTTCGAAAAGGGGAGGTTGATTGTTTTTGGATGGAAAGAAAATTTTCTCAAGTTTCTTGCTAATAGTAATAGAATCTTTCCAGTAGTCACATTTATTTTGTAGATTTGTTAAGTTACCCTTGAGGATTCTCACCAAGTTGCAAGGAAGGATTTAACAAGGATAGCTAGAAAATTTGGAGAGGATTCTACATCAAGCTTCGATGATCCAGGTTCTCTTCTCTTCACATTCTTTTATTTACATATGTAAAACTTTGTATTTTGCAAAAGGAAATAGTTTTATTCCTCTCTCAGATTTTATTTCATATAAAAGATCTATGCTTGAGAAACCATCATCTTAGCTTTTTTTAGAAAGGTTAATCAAAGGAAATTCTATTGTTTATATATATATATATATATGAACATGAATATGCAGATTTCCTTTTTATTTACCAAATCTATTTAGAAGGAAAGAAAGAAAATCTGATTTTTACTTTTTGCCTTTATTGGATTTTAATCTTAAATAATCTATGAATAAAAATATTTTCTTTCCAATAAAATTTCTCCCTTTGATGCTCCTGCAAAAAAAAACTTGTAATGTTTATTTGGGCATAAATCTTTTATGCTTATTTATCATTTCTTTGTGAATGAATCCTCTTGTACTTTTTATAATAATCTCCTGAGAAATTTAATTCCTCTATATACTTATTTCTTTGTGAATGAATATTTTATACTTATTTATTATCCCTCTGTGAATAAATTTATCTCTATGTGAACATTTTATTATTTCTCTTGAATAAATTTATCTCTGTATATATTTTTCTTTCCCTGCAAATAAATTTTAATTCCCCCGTGGATATAATTTTATTATTTCTCTGTAAATGAATCTTTTATACTTGTTTATTATTTCTTTGTGAATAAATTTCTCTCTCTATGTGAACATATATTTGTTCATCTTTGTATAATTTTTATTTATTTATTGTTTCTTTGTGAAATAAATTCATCCCTCTGCAAACATATGTTTGTTCATCTGTGTAAAAAAAAAAAATTCTTTCCCTACAAATAAATTTTACTTTCCCTGTGGATAAATTTAATTATTTCTTTGTAAATGAATCTTTTATACCTTTTTATTATTTATCAATAAATTTATCTCCCCGTGAACATAAATTTCTTATTTTACTTATTTGTCATTTCTTTGAATATTATATCTCTCTATGAGTATAAACCTGTTCATCTGTGTATGCATCTGTGATAAATTTTATTCCCTATTCATCTATTTTTTTTTCTCTGTGAATGCACCTACATCAAATTTTGAACTCTTATCATCTATATCTCTTTGAAAATTTAACTCTTATCATCTACGTTGCACCTGTTAGTAAAATTCTATCTATGTGAAAAATTACAATTATCTTTTCAAGTTTCTTAAACCCCTGAAGTTTTATTAAAACTTATATGTGTGTGTGTGTGTGTGTGTGTGAGTGAATATATGAATATGTACATTTAAAAATAAATATATTAATATCATTCAATTTTATTCGAAAAGGGAATAAATCTTTTTTTGGCATCTAACTCCTTGCATGTAGATAGTGGGGAGGGGCCCACGGGACCCCACTCCCCACCTCCCTTAATCCTTATCAAGAAAGAATTAATAAATATGTTTTAGTTTATTTATTTATTATTTGCTGTTTTTTTTTCTCTTAAAGAAAAAATTCTTTAATGTAAATTTTGCTTTTTATTTATTAGTGGAATGATAGATTTATTAAGATAAAATCTTTTTTTTAATACTAATATGAAATTTTTGATTTGTATTAATTTAAAACAATTTATTGGTATGGGGTGGTTTATAAGGTCTATTTTACAAATGGAGTTGATTAGTTTATGAACTAAATTTTAAAATTTTTAATTAAAGGGAACGAAATTGGGAATTTACTTTCGCAACCTTGCCAAGACAAATTGAGTGGATCTAAATTGTAGAATGGACTTGCAAATAAACTCATAGTTTAGACTCACCTAAATAGTTTCCTTTAGCTAATTAGTTGGTTCATTTTATTTCAATTATTAATTTAAATGGATATAATCAGCAAATTAAGTTAATTCATTGTTCAAGTTGTCCAAGGAACTTTTATCTTCCAAGTAATCATGTTTAGAAAATGAACTTTAATTTCCTATTCTTTATTTTTCATGCAAGTTATATTTAATATTACCATGCAAGTTACTTTAGTATTATTATGCAAGTTACTCATTACTATTATCATGCGAGTTACACCTTTTACACATTTATTATCTCACTAGTTGAGTAAATGATGTTGCATGTCAAAAAACTAGATGATAGTTCTCTCCTTTGAACTTTGATCACTTAGCAGTAGTAGGTTGATACTTTCAAGTGATTCTCTTTCTTGATATATAGAATTAATTTCATGGGTTAATTTTCAATTATTTAATTTTTGCAATAATGGTCTCGACTTCAACTACATTAGAGTATTGCTATTTTAATCTTTTCAAGAGTATAATAGTTGAATTTCTTGATAGAAACGAAGCAAGAGGAGCTGGAAACAAAAACCTTAGTAGCGTTCGGTATCTATGGTGCCTTTGGGTCACACTTACAGGTAATATCGTCGTGTTGAACTACTGCACTTAACGCCTAAGAAAGCTACAACAACGATGTCTGTGGCATCGTCCCTATAAATTGTCAGGGAGTAATAAGGGTCATATGGATGTTAAAGTCCAAGGGGCGGGTAATTCCCCTTGGATTGATAATCTAAAAAGATAAATTTTAAATGAATTTTACATCTGCTTAGTTTAACCTTAGGAAATCCCATTAGGGATTGGTTGTGTATGATTCAGATTTTATTTATCTTAATGTTTTTCAATAGATGATAAATGGGTCAAGGGTGACACTTATGATAGGAAATAAGATCTAGTTGTTTTAGGCCACAAGCAATAGGCTACCTTGAGCCTTTTCTTAGAGCTACCATCGTGGGTAGCAACTGCAGAGAAACTATCTGGGACATTGACCCTAGAAAGGGTTGCATACCCACCAAAATAGTTTACAATAAACCTGTAAAGCGGAAAATCGAACCCTAGGTGTTCCCCCCACTCCAAGGAGAAAGGAGGTCACTAGGATTGACGGTTTTCACTTAGGAGAGACTTTACATTCAAAAGAGGGGTTGAAACTCACAAGATCCAATCCCACACAATGCAAGATTGAATTCTAAATGAGTTTCAAGGGTTAAGATAGCAAGGCTACCTTCTTTTGTAAAGAATGTAGATAGAAGGATTGAACTAGGAGTGTATGTGAAAGTAAGAAAGATTCACTTGTAGACAGAGATAGAGACACAAGATGAAGCTATGGACCTAGAATTAGCAGTAAAATGTTGAGACGATGTTGTCCTGCAAGTTTGAGCGAAAGTTGACGGAACGATGGCGCCCGGAGTGCATACGGTCCTCCGAAAAATCTGCGAAACGAAGGGGGATCTGTTCGTTTCTGCACAAGGATTCCAGATCTTCAATTACAGCCGCGTACCTGCAACCTACACACAGAAAAGAGAGGATGATTGGGGGGTTAGGGATTAGGGGTTTGCCTTCAGGTCAAACCCCGGTTTTGGAATTAACCAAGAAATGAGAATGCTGTAAATGTAAATGTTTGTAATGTAATCAAGTACTGATACCTTGTTGTAAGAATGTTTGTATTCTTACATGCGAAAGTGTAATGATGTTGTATGTTGTATGTTGTATGTTGTAGGTGATCTCCTCTTCAATGGTTGAATCCTTGTCTTGAATGCAACACTTAGCCTTGAATGGAGACTTAGAATGCTCAATTGCTTGAAGGAATGCTTGAATGCTTGAATGTTTGAATGTTTGCCTATCGCTTCCACCTCTTGCACACATATGTTTTTCCTCTTACCATCTACCCTTTCTGAGAGGGGAAATGTAGTTTATATACTTGTCAATTAGGGTTAGAAGACTGATTTTTCTGACCTTAGGCCGACCTAGAAACATTATTTTCCAAATTGCAAACTTGAAGACCCGATGCCCAAAAAGAGACCAGGCCCAAAATAGGGCCAGGGACCAGGGCGCTGGGTGCCATGGTCCCACCTCCCGGGACAGCAGGGTGCAAGGAAGGATCAGGCCACGGTGCAGAAATATGTAGTTTTTGATGTCGCAAACAGGTTTCGGGGTCTCCATTTAGGTTCAATGTTGCGTCGCCATCGTGAAGACCCAAATGCAGTCGAAATTGCAAGTGTCACAATTTTAGGACGCTACAAAACCATAGATTAGAAAATAGAACTACATACTTTATGCCTTGGTCCTGTGCCAAAATAGGTATGTAGGCAGTGTAGGGATGGAGTTGTCCCTAGTACTCAGGCGTTCGGGGATGGGGTCTAGTATTTTGTTTAAGGAAAGTAGATGGATTGCAAAGTCTCATAATTGAAGGATAAGGGAAATAAAGGAAAATGTAATTCAACGCATACTCAGAAGGAATCCCGTATGGATTCGCTTGACTTCCCAAGGCTTTAGGCCAAATTTCAAGGCCAAATTCAAGCTTGCATTATGCTATTTTATTTGCTCCTAAGGATGACGACCTCAGTGCACTCCTATTAGAAGAGTGTAGTACTTAGTGAGTGACTCAGGACCCGGATGGTCCCGATGAGTCTAAGTCTCTGGCCAGAGCACCTCCTATCCCAAGTTGGATAGATGCCTACCCTGTTTGGGTAGATGCCTATCCCATATTGGATAGATGAAACCTCCTGTCTCATATGGATAGATGCCTAACCCGTACGATTAGATGCTCATCCCGGATGGATAATTGCCTAATACAATTGGATAGATGCCTAGAGTATGTGATTGAATCAAACACAAATGATTAAATTAAAAAAAAAGTGGTCGAGATTTCTTTGGTTAAGTATAGTGGGTTATTACATTGAGACACAAAGTAGGTAAGGGTCCAGTGGGACTCAAATGATGATTATTTTGCTACATGGGAGTGTTACTACTTATTAAATTGCCATTAGTTTTTATATTCAAAGTAATACTATATATTCTACTCGGTTAGCATTACCGAATCATGTAGTTGGTACACATAGAGAAGTCGGTATGAACAGTTTAGTCAGTTACAGAAGAAAACAGTCACAAAATGCAGTATTCACCGAGTATCTTTTTATGGCTACCGAGCAGTAAAGTTAACACACCGAGTTGATATTCACCAAGTGAAACGTATTACCAGATACATTGAACCTAGACATGCATATGAAAACATGTTACAAGATCGAGGCACATCTAACCGTTATTACATTGGAAATTGCACTAGAAGATTGTGTATGATTGCAAGGTCAATCTAACCAATGAAATATTTTGTTTAGTTATTCATTCGAGGAATCTTGTTTGTAAGATCGAAGCAATGAATTAGATCACCGCTTTAAGAGATCTATATATACAGCATGGGAAGAGAGTAAAAAAAGTGTGTGAGAGTGTATGTATGAAGAAAGACTGTTACAGAGACACAAAGAGGTCACCGAGAAGGTTATCAGAGAACAGTCGAAGAATAGAGTAAATAGAAGGGTTTACCTAGTTACAATATGGGTTACCGATGTATGCTATAAGCAAGGTAATCTTATTCTGAGCACATAGAATTTTCTATAACATTTCAAATGTAAAGATGTAGATATTTGTAATGATTTTATTGTAATATTGTGAAGTTGAAAGATAAACCTTTAACAGGGTAAAAGACTCTAACCAAGTCTATAAATTGTAAAGCCTCTAACCAGGTGCAACATTCAGATTAATGTTCTAAAATCCTTTAGCAAGGTAGATCTAATAGATCTTGTTACTCCTAACAGGGTAAGCTATAAAAAATAGCTAAATGTAGCTCTAACCGAGCAATCTTTATTATTGCAGTAGTGAAGTTGTGGGTGCCATCCCCACTGTAGTTTTTCTCTCTAACCAATAGTTTCTGTGTAACCAAGAGTTGTCAAAAATGTGGAGAAGCCCTCGCTGAAATATTCTTTGATTCCCAAAGTCACCTCTGAACCGGATGACAAAACTGCATTTTCACTCATCCTGGATCGAGTCTTGTTAGTTGAAGATGTTAGATTCTTCACCAAATGTCGTGTTGAGGAACTCGGTCATGTTGAGATTAGTGACACATATGATGAACTTTGCATTGATGGCAAAATGGATAGCAAATTCGAGCATATCAAAATCAAGGGATTAATTGAGGCCATAGCCTATCCCCATGTGTTCAAACCCCAAAGGGTTAAGTTTGTCTTGAGTAGAGTACATGATGATTTTATGTGGCTAGAGGAGCAACCATTCAAAATCACTAAGGAAATCATTCATGTGATCATCGGGTATCCTATCTATGATCATGCACGAGCACAGAAAATGATATCCCAGAAGGAGCTAATCAGTCTAACTGGAGTAGAATCTGATTACCAAGTGTTTATGGTGAAAATGGATAACAATAATAAAAATATTGAAAGGCTAAATGAATCCAACCACAAAACCCTAGCCTAACAATTAACAAAGATCCACCATAACATATGAAGATTACCTAAGACAATGCAAATCACATGAAATCACAAAGATTATACCATCACATGTCCAATAGGGTTTTGATCTCCATTCTTCCTATCTCCATTGATCTTGCTTGATATATTTGCTCTCAGATTTTATGTGCACAAGAGCTCAACAAAGAACGGAATGTGGTTGCAAGTAGGATCGTAGTGTAGCCAATTGATCAAGTTGTTAGGATAGTCATTAGGGTTTGACAATGAAGAAGGCATCTCCTTAAATAGAAGACACAATATGGAATGGAGGGATAAGATTGAGAGGTGTAAAAAGGGAGGTCGGCTAAGATTAGAGGGTAGGTAAAAGAAATACCAAAATAATGAAAGAGGTAGGTAGTGTATGAATTAAGAGATGAATGACATGTGTCATGTGTAGAAAAAGATAATGAATTAATTAAATAAATAAAGATTTATTTAATTAATAGAAGAAGTAGGATAATTAAATAAATAAGATATTTATTTAATTTAGGAAAAGGATAATTTAAATAAATAAATGTATTTATTTAAATGAGAAATAAGGCTAGAAGAGGATAAACGAATTAATTAAATAAATAAAGATTTATTTAATTAATAGAAGAATTAGGTTTAGATAATTAAATAAATAAAATATTTATTTAATTAGACTGGACAATTTTAGGTGTCTACATTTTGCCCCTCTTTGAGACAATGCGGCTTGTCGCGTTGTTTCGAAGAAGATAAGATGAACTGATACAAAGTTGCCCTAGAATGGGAATGATATGCCCCCTCGAGAGATTGGATGAAAATGTCTGAAAAGATTACAGACAATCTCTCGATAAGAAAGAAAGGCTAGAATGGACTGACCGAATAAAGTGACAAAGTCACGGGATGAAGAAGACTGACTCGGGAAAATGAAGACTAAGGTTAGGATAGGCTATAAGATAGACCACGGGGGAAAAGACATCCTCATTGTCATCTACACCTTCACGAGATCATAGTGCAGAGCGAGAAAAGAGCAGCAGCAGTCAGCAGCGATGGCCTCCGTACACAGATTCGACCGCGTTCGCCGATTTCAGAGACTAGCAGAGGCAGGAGAGCCGATAAGTACCACCAAACCTCCTCGTACTTTGACGCATTTGCTTTTGTCATTAATGCATGTCGAATAGAGCAATAAATGCGCCTAGGAATAGTGTACAAAAAAGTGCAAAAATAGGGAAACCGCGTCTGCATCGGTGCCAGGCGCGTCTGTGTCCGACAGGCATTTCTGTGTCGATGAAAGGCACGTCTGTGTTGATGACAGGCACGTCTGTGTCTGGGACCGCGTTTGTGCCAAATGCGGGTGTGTATACGTCCTTCAAGGGTGTTTATGTTGCAAAGTCGCGTTTGTGAATAATGTAGGCACATTTATGTCAAACAGGCACGTCTGTGTTGTTTAGGCGCGCTTGTGCAGTCAATAGACACGTTTGTGAGGTAGAAACGCGTTTATGTCTGAAAATGCAAGGTTTTGGTCTTCTAGGTCAAATCAGCAGTTCTGTGATGAACATACGCTATCGATTGGATAAGCTGCTGAGAGGATACACTCAAGCAGGTCCTCTAGGAAGACTAGGATAGATCAAGGCACTTTGTGATAAACAGGAAGCACCAAGATAGAGTACTTTGTGATGAACAGGGAGTACTGAAAGTAGGAGCAGCACTTTGTGATGAACAAGGAGTGCGAATGTGAGCAACACTTTGTGATGAACAGTGAGTGTCACACACGTAGTACTTTGTGATGAACAGGGAGCACTACTAGGATAGATAGCAACACTTTGTGATGAACAGTGAGTGTCACTAGGAGAGAGAACCATATGCATTTAGATAACGAGTAGCATTTTGTGATGAACAGTGAATGCCACGATGACTGACATGATTGATTTGTTTGACTGCAGGAGTATTTGCCTATGCTGGAGTCACGGGAGAGATTCCCATCGACACAGAGATTGCGACCGAAGTTGTCATTTCAGGATAGAGTTGCCATCGAGGAGATGGGTTTGAGACACGTGCTATATGTGCTTGAGTTTCGGGCAAACATGGGATTGCTGACTGCGCTGGCCGAGAGATGGCATTCAGAGACTTGCACATTTCATTTGCCGATGGGTGAGATGATAGTCACCTTGGAGGATGTATACAGGATTCTGCATATACTGATTGATGGAGAGCTGATTCCATACGATCGTGATGGAGATAGAGAGGCTTTGAGACGGGTGTTTCAGGATCCTGACCTAGAGATGAGAGCAGGACATGTGGTATGGGACACCATGACCGCGACAGGGTTAGCCTTGCCAGCTGTGATTGGAGGAGCTATCAGTGGGTTCCTATGTCCGGACAGGGCGACACGGGGGTTGGCAGTGGGTTGGGGAGGAGCACTGGAGACATTGGTGACACAGCACACCAAATATGTGTGGGGTCCGTGTGTGTTGGCTCACCTATATTATGAGCTTCACCAATTTGTATACCATGGATCAGTGGGATTGGGCTGTGGAGTGACACTACTGCAGGTTTGGGCATACGAGCATCTGCCTATCACGCGGCCGATACATTTTAGAGGGAGAGGTCATGGACGGAGTTTTGTTCATCTGTATGACATGATCACTTCGCAGCCTCGGATTGGCAGGTTAGAGCATTGGCGGTGAGTGATAGATGACATTGACGTAGTCATCTGGAGGTTGTATCTGGGATGTGAGGAGTGGGAGGATGAGGCAATGGAGCTGCCTTACACCTTTCGGAGCAGGTATTTGATTGGGCGGACACCCTATATATTGGAGAGACAGCTGGTGGATAGAGTATGCAGGCAGTATGGCAGGATCCAGAGGATGCCATGAGGCTCGGGTATGTATGCCCGTACAGTTACGGATCAGGCATAGTTCGGGCCTTTATTGTCATATGATCAGGCGCTGACACAGCTAGTAGAGATGGTGCCCCTACCCTGGGATATGTGGCCAGAGATCGAGGATGCCGGGATGGATGTAGAGTATTCAGCATATTGGGCCGAGCATCCATTCCCTCAATTGATAGATCCAGGAGAGCTACTGGAGGGAGATGGAGGAGGAGATGATGATGATGATGGTGGGGGTGATGGAGGTCAAGGCCGACGGAGGTGAAGGGGAGTAGTTGGGGAGAGGAGGGTGGCACCTCGGAGGGAGGGTAGATAGGAGGGACAGGCCCAGGTGGTGAGGGGTCGTGGTGGATTGCCCCTGTAGGTACCAGCAACACAGGGTCCTAGAGCACAGGGACAGAGACAGGGACAGGTACAGGGACAGGTGCCAGTACAAGCACAGGAGCAGGGACGGAGACAGGTACAGGGACCTAGGCATGTACCGAGACAGGTACCCGTTCAGGCACCAGTACAGGTATAGGGACAGGTACAGGGGCAGGCACTCGCAGAGGGAGAGCCACAGGCAGAGGTAGAGGGTGGGGATCCAGAGGAGGATGAGCTGATTGAGCTCAAGGAGATCTGCCAGGGCCAGGAAGACGAGATCCAGGATCTAGAGAGGGAGAGGGACCGACTCAGGATCAGGCTCAGGGATACTGAGCGGGAGAGGGATCAAGCAATTCAGCGCTACACTGAGGCTGAGACAGTGCTGAGGGCAGGGAGGCAGGCGGCGGAGGACATAGGAGTAGGCTACGCATATGTCCTGCGAGTCGGAGAGGACATTGCCTACTGGAGGGACCTGTATTATGGTGCTGTGCCAGTAGATCAACGGGCAAGGAGCTTCCATAGACCATCGTGGACAGCGACAGCTACAGGAGGGAGCCGGAGGAGACAGGCATCGAGTGGTGGGGTCATGGGTCCTCCACCACCACCAGATAGGGGGGACAGGCAGGGTGATCCTGGAGCAGGTCCTTCTAGGGCTCAGATTCCGTCGAGGCCAGGCAGCTCCGAGGGAGGGAGTTCATCATAGCCATAGAGGGCTCCCTTGTATCAGTATTTGTACCATTTTTGTATTGTAGACACCTGCGGGTGATTGTGGCTATATGATTTTTGACATCATTGTATCATGACACTTTATATATATATATGAGATGATTCATTTTTGCGGCAGCTATATGCATGTGTACCTATGTGATGAGATGTTCTTATGTGATGCTTATGATATGGATGCAAATATGTATATGATGCAATGCAATATTTTTTTTTGTTCTTTTATGTTTTATATGTGTATGCATGATGCAAATGTGAATGTATGTGATGCAGATGAATATGATAATGCAAATGTAAATTGTGCTAATAGGTGGTGTGTGGAGGATGTGATGCAATTGTGATATCTATATGTATGTATGAAATGCTTATATGTGGTAATGCAGGTGCAGTTACATGAAATGCAAATGTTTTTTTGGTGTGTCATTATACTCAGTCATGTGATAGCAGGCTACGCGGACTCTAGAAGGATGATGGAAGTCAATCAAGAAAGGGGGATGAAAGGCAGAAGATATGAAAGTGAAAAAGCTTCTTGTGCGTTATCATCATTGAGCTTATTATGGCAAGATAGGTTATGACAATCAAGGCATTTGTTTGACCCAGAAAGTCATTGTACCTGTTTGCATGGAGATAAGATGGTCACAAACAAGGAATGCCCCAGTTCATACTAGACTCACAGTGTCCTCATATCCTTGGACAAGTCATAGCATTACTAAGAAACAATCCACAGATAGCAAATGCAAATAGGTGACGATACCCCATCCTCGCCTTTCTAGTCAAAGACATCCTGGAGATAGAATCTCTAGTCAGAGACATCCTGGAAAAGATAAAAGACATGTCACCAAAAAGATGAAATCAAAAGAAAGCCAAGACTCGACACCAACATCCACTGTAGTCCTCAAGTTTAGTGTCTCTTGTCACTTGTATAAGTCTTATTGGATTGTGGTCACAATGTTTACTTTCACAAAAAGGATAGATAGCACTGAACCATATGTTGTCTGAGTCTATTGAAAGATTTGATTTGTTGAAGCTCATTGTTGCTGCTGTGTCTATCTGAAACTGACTGAATCCATGAAACTGATACTTTATTGCGGAGAAGATGAAACTTTATTGCGGATTTGTGATGCAAATGTTGCTTTATTGTGAATTGTGTGCGAATAGACTTGAAGGAAGCTGGAAGAAACTGTACTCCTCGAAACATTTGGTGTTCTCAGTTCCACACCCATCACTAGACGTAGGAATTTGTCGTAGCCACAGATAAGATCTGATTTATTATGGATGGAAAGGGAGTGAAAAGGGGGGTTTATTATGAATGGCTAACCAATCTTGGGTAGATCAATAACAAGCCATGATGGGAATGGGTAAGTTTATTGCGAGTGAATAGGTTGTGAGTGTGTGCAATGTGAAAGGATGAAAGTGAATCCTGAAGGAGGGAGGAGTAATGTCTCTACGCATGGCGCTGGGAACCCAGTTTCCACCATGGTACTTGCCCAGGGCGCCACCGAAGTGGTTTTCACCATTGGACGAAATTATTTCTCTTTACTTTTTTTATTTTTTCAATTTTTTTGTGTCACAAGGCGCCTGTTTGCCAGGTTGTCACCAAGTAACGACTTTTTTGTTTTTATAATTTTTTTGTATTTTTGAATTTTTTGATTTTTTTGTATTTTTGAATTAGGATATTCCAAAGAGCTATGTGTAAAACCTGCGAAGGTGCATGCTGTTGATAGGATCCTCCAAAGGTTCACCTTCTGTAGTTGAGAGCTGATATGCACCGGATCCATAGGCTGCTGTAACGATGTAAGGACCAAGCCAGTTTGGTTCGAACTTGCCCTTCTTCTCTCTGTCTTGCTAATTCTTGGGATTTTCTCTGAGAACCAAGTCACCTACTTCAAATGTGTGAGGCTTGACTTTGTGATTGTAGCTATGACTCATTCGTTGTTGGTAAGCCTTGAGATGATTAAAAGCAGTTTGTCTCCGTTCATCCAGCAGTTCTAGTTCTTGTAAGTGAGAGACCCTGTAATCTTCATCGTTGATGATGTTTTGCAAAGAGACCCGTAAAGAAGGTAACTCGACCTCAATAGGAAAGATGGCTTCAGCGTCGTAGACAAGTGAGTAGGGTGTAGCTCCTGTAGGTGTGCGGACACTTGTGCGATAGGCCCAAAGTGCAGGATTGAGTTGGATATGCCAATTACGGCCAGCGTCGTCGACTATCTTTTTGAGGATTTTAAGAATTGTTTTATTAGACGCCTCAGCTTGGCCATTACCCTGGGGGTAATATGGTGTGGAGAAATGATGGGAAATATGGAAGCGGTCACAGAGTTCATGAACATCCTGATTTTTGAAGGGACGCCCGTTATCGGTAATAATGGAATTAGGAATACCATATCGGCAAATGATATAGTTAAGGATGAAAGTAGCAATTTGTTTCCTAGTGACTTGTGTGAGAGGCACGGCTTCAATCCACTTTGTGAAATACTCTGTGGCTGTGATAATGAATTTATGACCATTGGAAGAAGGAGGCTGAATCTTGCCTATGAGATCGAGTCCCCACTGACAAAAGGGCCAAGGAGACGCAAGTGGTTGTAGTTCTTATGCTGGTGCATGTATGAGGTCTCCATGAATTTGACATTGCTTACATTTCTTGACAAACTGATATGAGTCTTTTTTCATATTGGGCCAGTAATATCTAGTCCTGATGAGTTTCTTGGCCAAGGTAGGACCACTAGCATGTGGACCACATATCCCTTCATGCACTTCACGTAATGCAATCTGAGCTTCGTCGCTTTCTAAACATCTAAGAAGAGTGCCATCTAGACCTCGTCGGTATAGGATATCAGCTAGAATGACATATCGAGAGGATTGGCGAATGAAAGTGCGGCGTTGGTTATTCGATAGATCAGGAGGTAAGATATTGTCACGAAGATATGTGAATATGGAACCATATAACTGGGATTGAGGACCAACAACGCATATCATTTCAGTAGGAGTGATCTCATATGAAGGAACCAACAGGTTGTCTACCAGGAACTCATAGCAGGTTTCATCTTGAGGTAGGTCAATTAGTGAAGCAATTGTAGCCATGGCATCTGCAGCACGATTCTGTTCTCTTGTTATCTGCTCAAAATCTATCTTTGTAAAGTGTTGTTTCAAATCATCCACCATTTGTTTGTAAGGCATTAATTTTTCATCTTTTGTTTGGTAATCATCAGTTGCTTGTCGGATGACAAGTTGAGAATCCCCCAAAACACAAAGTTCTTGGATCTTCCACTGAACTGCAATTCATAATCCAGTTGTTAATGCCTCATATTCCGCTATATTGTTAGTGCAAGGAAATGATAAGCGGTATGATTTTGGTATAGAATTGCCTTGAGGAGTTATAAAGAGAATACCAGTGCCTGTCCCATGCTGTATGTATGAGCCGTCAAAGTATAGTTGCCATGGCCTTGTCTGTGATATTGTTAAAATGGATTCATCTGGAAATTCTGAATTTAGAGGAACATCATCAATCATGGGGGCATCTGCTAATTGATCCGTGATTGCTTGTCCTTTTATTGCTTTTCTGTCTACATACTCGATGTCGAATTCACTCAGGATCATTACCCATTTGGCCAGTCGCCCAGTAAGTGTAGCTTTGTTGAGAAGGTATTTTAATGGATCAATTCTTGCAATTAACTTAGTCTTATGAGTGAGCATATAATGTCGTAATTTCTGTGAAGCAAAGACCACAGCGAGACATGCACTCTCGATTGGTGTGTAGTTTAGCTCATATCCCACCAATGTGCGAATGATATAGTATACTGCTTTTTCCTTGCCGTCAGCAATTTGTTGTGCTAGGAGTGCCCCCAGTGCTATTGGAGTAGCTGATATGTATAGTAACAAAGGCTGATCTGGAATTGGTGGCATCAAAACTGGCGGATTCAAAAGATAATCTTTGAGCATCTGAAAAGCTTGTTAACAGTTATCATCCCATTTGAACTTGATATTTTTATGTAGCAGGTGTTGAAAAGGATTACACTTATCTGCAAGTTGTGCTATGAATCTTCGTATAGACTGGAGTCTCCCTTGTAAGGATCAGAGTTGACTGATATTTCTGGGTGGCGGCATGTCCAAGATAGCCTTGACTTTTGTTGGATCGGCTTCGATTCCTCTTTTGGACACAATGAATCCTAGGAGCTTCTTGGAGGTTACTCCAAAGACACATTTCTTGGGGTTTAATCTTACCTTATATTTCTCCAACTGATCAAAGACGACTGAAAGTATGTCCAAATGTGTATCTCTGTCTATTGATTTACCCAAGAGATCATCAACATAATCTTCCACGGTTATGTGCATGAGATCATGAAAGATAGTGGTCATTGCTCTTTGATATGTAGCACCTACATTTTTTAGCCCAAAGGGCATGACATTCCAACAGAAAGTTCCCCACTGACAAGTGAATGATGTTTTGTGTTGATCCTCGGGTGCAATCCGAATTTGATTATAACCAGAAAATCCATCCATTAGAGATAACATTTCGTGACCTACTGTGAGATCATCGATCAAGTTGGTATTTGGTAATGGGAAGTCATCTTTCGGACAAGCTTTGTTGATGTCTCTGAAATCTGTACATATTCTGATGCTGCGATCTGGTTTACTGACAGGTACTACATTGGAGACCCATTCAGGATAATCAATTGGGCGTATGAATCCGACATCCAATAACTTCTCCAGCTCTGCTTTGACTAGTAATGCCACTTGTGGATGCATTTTCCTTAATTTCGGTTTCACTGGCTTTGCCCCCGGTTTGACTGTCAAATGATGCATTACCAAATCCGGATCTAGTCCAGGCATATCAGCGTATGACCATGCAGAATTGATTTGTTGTTCTTTGAAGAAGCTTATGAATTTTGACCTTTCGGACTCTGTCAATGATTGAGCCAGGAATATATTGTGTGGAACCTCTTCTATACTAATGTTTGTTTTGATAGTATCCTCTACCAACATGGATGACTTTTCCTCATATGATGATGGGAGAATGTCGAGCCTTCCATCTTCGGGTGCCTCAGAGAGGTTTTCGCCCTCAGATATGTCCTTTCTTTTTACTTTTTTGGAATCAGATAGCGCCACAGTGTGGTTTTCGCCATAAGACCCTTGATTTGTTCTTATTTTCACATTTTTGCGACTGGAAGGTCCGACACCCTCACCAAAATATGCCATGTTGTTGAGTTCTATGGTGTATCCTGCTTTGTGGTCCCCAGGGGGAAGATCATCTCGTATGCCAAGATAGTCAATAATAGCTTCGTCATTTTGGAATGTGTCAAATTGTGCTGGTCCTTCATAATCCCAGTCAATGAGTTGGTGGTGAACAAGGGGAAGGCTTTTAATGTTTTCCGAGTTTGCGGGGCTAAGAGTGAAGATGTGGTTATATTCGGGTATATCGAGGCAATCGTTGAGGTCATCGATGGCACTCTCCTCATCAGTTTCGATCGCGAGCAAATCCAAATTGTCGTCACTAGTAGCGCCTTCGGGACAGGTGTCCTCATCCTATGTGATTTCGACCTAAGACCTTGAGACGAAGATTGTGCGGAATCCTTATGGGTTGTTTCTTGACCAACTCTGAACTTTTTATAAAATTCCTCTTCTTCTGTGGGTTCATCTGTCTCTCTGAATGTCTCGGTGAGCTCATAGTCACTAGAGGATTTGTCTGAACCCCATTCCCGTTCGTTGGAATATGTGGAATAGTAATCCTCTTGTTGAACTTTGGCAATTTTGATTTGTGATGCCTTTTCTGTCCTTTTAGTGTGGATCTTGGAAGTCAGAAAACCAAGTCCCTTTGAGCGTTCCCTTTTTACAGTCAATTCAGGTTGTAAGGGCTCCATAATGCCTTCTTTGCGTAACCCAAGAGGGCTTTTTCCATCATACCTGAATTTTTGTAGAATCTTGAAGCCTTTGCCATATTTCTCACAGGGTATATTGATCTGATCTTGTGTGTCATCTTCAATGTCTTTATAGAGCATTTTGTATAAATCTTCCTCTTCTAGTTCGCCCATCTTTGAAAGGTAGTAGGATCCCATTTGAGTATCATGATGGATATTTGCTTGTTAGGATGTGGCCTTCCATATTCTTTTGGAGAGCTCATGACTTGTCGTAAATACATTGTCTGATTTAGAGTGAATTCTCCCATGCCTTTGTCTTGAAATTTGCCTTTAAGTTCACCTTGTTTTGATGTTGAAGGTTTCAATGACTCAGGGTCAATGTATGCCGAAGAAGGAACAGCCTCACGATTACTGGGAATGATGGTTTCAGTATGTGATCTCAGGTTATTGCAATATATGAACGGATTAGGATCACCGTTAACTGTTACCTCGACTCCATTATGAGGAAACTTAATGCATTGATGATATGTCGATGGGACTACCCTCATTTCATGAATCCAAGGACGTCCTAGCAATATGTTGTATGTGAGATCCAGATCTAGTACTTGACAAACCACATCCTTTGTGACTGGCCCAATTCTTAGAGGTAAGGTGACTGTGCCCTTGGATGAGCGTTCTTCATCATCATATGCCTTGATGGTGATTTGATTTGTCAAATTCATAGCTTTATCAGAATATCCCAATTGTTTAATGGTGCTCAATGTACAAATATTTAGACCAGCTCCTCCATCTATCAGGACTCACTTTATTCGATGTTTGTGTATGAAGGCTTCAACATGTAAAGGTGCGTTATGTGGCTGACTTACGGAGGCGTCATCGGCTTCTGTGAATGTAAGGGAATGTGGAACGGAAAGGTAACCCATCATGGCTTGAAACTGGTCCACGTTCAAATCAGTAGGAACGACGGTGTCTCTCAAGATTTTGTCAAGAATAGCTTTATGAGCAGGGGATATGCGTAAGAGCTCAAGGATGGAGATGAGCGCGGGTGTCTTCCCTAATTGTTCTACAAGGTCATACTCAGGTTTGGTTGATGAAGAAGCGGTGTTTTTAGTTGAAGCACCTGGCAAAGTAATTTTACCTCGACGAGTTGTAACATGACATTCAGAGGTAGGTTCGGAAAAAGATCCCACACCTCTTAGAACAATCTTGGGTCTCTGAGGAGGATTCTCAGGTTTTTTGTTCTTGATGGTAATAGTAGAGATATGATTGTCCATCGAGATGTGATTGATAGTTGAGTCATAGTTGTAAGGTGCTCTAGTATAGTTGGCTTGATCATCTGTGGCTTTAGCTTTTCCCTTGTCATGCTTTGGGAATGGTTCCTTAAACATCTCATGTTCTTGATTAGATGAGTGTCCCTCAATCTCAATATCACCTCTATCAATGAGATCTTGCACAATATTCTTCAATCGATGACAATTACCTGTCTTATGACCCTTGCTTTTATGAAATTCACAATACTCATCATCATTCCACCAATTTGGTTTGACCTTTGGTTCATATGAAGGAAAATCTGGAACTATGATCACTTTGTTTGCCACTAGCTTCTTGAAGACTGATTCAAGTGGTTCTCCCAACGGGGTGTACTTCCTTTGTGATCTAGAAGTTGTTTGAGTATTCACTTGATTGTTTGTAGAACTTGATCCTGAAAAGATGAATTTGGGTCGCACTGTAGTGGCATCTACAACACCATCATTGACTATGTTCTTGTTTTTATTCCAAAATCTTGGCTTGTCTTTTCCTTTAAAGTCATCTTTGTTTTCCTTGAATATCTTAATGATTCCTTGTTCAATTAAGACCTTTTCTGTTGCTAAGCCCTTTTCAATAACATCCTTGAAGGTGGACAAACAAGCTTTCCTTAGATCATAGCCAATGTCTTTGTTAACATTTTGTGTGAACATTTCTACCATTTGTTTCTGTGGGATTTCACAAGAGCATCTGCTAGCTAGATTTCTCCATCTTTGCAAAAATGATGCAAAAGATTCTCCCTCCTTTTGCTTAGTATTGCACAAAGTAGTGACTGAGATATTCATTTCTATATTGTAGGAGAAATGCTGAATAAATGCCTCTGCTAAGTCACCCCATGACTTAATACCAGGTGGTAATTGAGAGAACCATTCCATAGCTTGATCGCCTAAGCTTTGTGGGAACAACATCATCAAATATGTTTCTTCTGCCGCTACCTCAATGCAAGCTGTGAAAAATTGTCGTATATTTGCCTTGGGGTCTCCTTTTCCTCTATACTTGTCAAATTTTGGCGTCACAAATTGTGCAGGAAATGGAGGCATTGGAATGCTCTTATCAAATGGATAAGGACATATGTCTCTCATAGTGTATGTTGGTTTTGGTGTACTCATGTCCTCCATTTTCTTTTGTAAATCTCTGATTTGTTGCTCCAAATTGCTCTTAGGTGGAGATCGACTTCTTGTAGCATACCCCATGTTTGAGACACCAATTTGAGGAGGAGCTTGTTGCATGTATGGATGATATTGATCATACACATGTTCATATGGAGGAGGTCTATATTGATGCGGCATATAGGGAGCACTTGGTATAGCTTCATGTTGAGGAACCCCATATCTATTTTGTGCATGTATACCATATTCTATAGGCCTGTCATGTTCTATTGTGTTGCCCCCAAATTTGACATGAGGTTTCCTTGTGTCCAAATTTTGAGCATGCCTTTGAGTATCCACTTGTTTTGATTGATCCATAGCTTGAGCATGTGATTGAGCATATCTATCTGCATAAGGCTTCCATAATGGTCTTCGAAGGTAAGTATCATATGTTTGACCCTGTGCATGTGGGACTTCTGGTTTTTGAAGCAAAGCTGATGGTGATTTAGGTACCATATGCGGTCCTCTATTTCCTCCACTATTAGGTCTCCTTTGATCCATGTTGGAGTGAGTTTGTTGCGAGGGTCGGTTTTCCATAAGTTGAGACATGTCAAAGTCATGAGGTATTTTAGCTCCACTTTGTGCCATCATGTGTAAGAAGTATTGTCTATCCCTCATTATTTCTTCAACCAATCTATTGAAATGAGGATTCATAATGGATTCTTCTACATCTGCTGATTGTATTGAAAAGTTGTCCACATTGTCATTGTGTGTAGCATTGTTGTTTGTAGTGTCTGCATTTTCCACATTTGGAATGTTTCTATAAACATCCATGTCAGGTAATGTAGTGTGCTCAGGATTGAAAAATAAATCATTGTCATACTCATAAGAACTCATGTTTGTGGACTCTTGAGCCTCTTTAGCTTTTCTCCTAGATTTTTGAAGACGGGTTTCAACCATGAACTAGGTGTCTGACCAAGATGTGAGAGACTAGATGAAAAATGGAAAGAGTATGGAAGACCAAGAGTTGTATGGAATGTAAATGAGTCTGAGGTGTACTTGCAATGTCCAAAGTGTAAGACCAAGTATGTATGTAGTAGAGTAGGTGTGACTTCCAAAGAGAGGATAGTTTCTCTTGATGAGGTAAGCTGACCTTGACTCTAAGTAAGACCAAATGAGACCCAAAGGTAAGAAACCTTGATGAGGGACCACTTAGCAAAGTGTAGTTGTATGTAGTGTGTTGACAAAGTATGATGAGGACAAGCAAGTGACCTTTTGACTCAAGTTTAGACAAGTATGAATGTAAAATGAGATGTGAAGCAATGATGGACTGTATGAGACCCAAGGATAGGTTGAATGCTAGATGAAACCTGACGAAACAACCTAGGAAGCTCAAGTATTCCGAAACTGATTTCCTTTGTTTGCTGGACTATAAAAAATTTCAATTCTAAACACAGACGCTTCTGTATACTTCACAGACATGATTCCCAGACACAGACGTGTCTCTATTCGACACAGACGCTGCTAGACACATAGACGCTATTATGCCCTTCACAGACGCGCTTATATTACCCAGACACGGTTAAAATAGACACAGACGCGTTTCTGTAAACTTCGTGCAATTTTTTCAATCTGTGAAGTTGTTTTGTTGTGACCAAATCCGACTGTTTGACTGTTTTTCGTGACAAGAGGACACAATGTTGATGAGGACTCAATGTTTGCAAGTGTTTAGACTCCAAAAGTGTGTTGTTTGATGTAAAATTGTTTTGCATACACTTGAAGACACAAAAGACACAATGTTTTGTTGTTTGGTCTTGAATGTTTGAATGTTTAACATAAGACAAGCACAATTCTTATGGCTGGCCAAGACAATAGTTGTTGATCCCACATAGGGTTTTACCCCTGAGGCTACGCTATTCAGAGCGGATACTTAGATGCTTGACCTCACTGGCTCCACCCTCGTCACTCACTTCTCGGGTCAACCAAGCATCAGTCCCCATGAAAACTCCCCATGGCGAACTTTGTATCTCTACTAAGAACTGTATGTGTGTGGGCCGCTACCAGAGGTCCGACCTCTTGCCTCAACAACTAGAAGGATTTGGGCTTCTAAAACAAAAGGTGCTAGTAAGGGCATCCACTCGTGTGGCCATACATGCGGCACTTTCAGCTCTGTAAATACAAAAGGCTCCCAGTCGTTAAGGGTTACGCCCTACAAATGATCAAATAAATTTGATCAAACGGGTTTATGGGGAGACATAGTGTCGGTATGAACTAATCAGCACACGTTATTCATAGTTTTCACCATGAATACATTTATTTATAGTGGTTTGGAAGAAGATGGCTTTTCTTTTGCTACCACTTGGGTCGTTCTCTTCTCACTAGTAGTCCTAATGACCACACGGGAAGACAGACCCTCTAAAGATTAAACAAAAAGAGCCTATTGCTCAAGACACAAAAGACAATGATTCAATTTTAGTGCACCAATGGAAGTGTTTGCTAATCTATGAAAACAAGGCACACAACAAAATTTCAAAACCCTAGCCAAGGACCTGCAACAAAATTTGTTAGTAGTTTGGGTTGTTTCAAATGATCACCCCTTCCTCCAAGCACACAAGTTAGGTAAATTTTAGAAACCCAAAAGACTTTGTGAAATAGGGGCCTTCAACAAAAACGTTTTGCTTCCAAAACAAGCTGCACAAACTTAGTTAGCTAGATCTGAAAGGGTTAGTCCAAAAATAAACCAAATCTGAAACCCTAAGTGCAAAATCCGAAAATCGAATCAATGAAAATTTGAAAATTTTGAAACAGTCAAAAACACAGACGCTTTTACCCACGACACAGACGCGTCTTTGTGACACAAACGCGGTTCTGTTATTCACAGACACGGCAAAAAATCACAGACATCCTTCTCCGCCACAGACGCGGAAAGAAATAACGCAGACGCGCTTCCCGATTCCGCAGACGCTCCTGAAAATCAGAGACGCGATCCGAATGTTCGCAGATGTGAAAAAAACCTAAAATGTCGTCGAAAAATGTCCGATCTGCAACTTCAAAAACACAAAATCTACAACAAAAAGGTCAAATGCAAAGGGACAAGAGTCCCACCGGGCGTGCCAAAATGTTTATGGTGAAAATGGATAACAATAATAACAATATTGAAAGGCTAAATGAATCCAACCACAAAACCCTAGCCTAACAATCAACAAAGATCCACCATAACATATGAAGATTACCTAAGACAATGCAAATCACATGAAATCACAAAGATTATACCATCTCTTGTCCAATAGGGTTTTGATCTCCATTCTTCCTATCTCCATTGATCTTGCTTGATATATTTGCTCTCAGATTTTATGTGCACAAGAGCTCAACAAAGAACGGAATGTGGTTGCAAGTAGGAAAGTAGTGTAGCCAATTGATCAAGTTGTTAGGATAGTCATTAGGGTTTGACAATGAAGAAGGCATCTCCTTAAATAGAAGACACAATATGAAATGGAGGGATAAGATTGAGAGGTGTAAAAAGGGAGGTCGGCTAAGATTAGAGGGTAGGTAAAAGAAATACCAAAATAATGAAAGAGGTAGGTAGTGTATGAATTAAGAGATGAATGACATGTGTCATGTGTAGAAAAAGATAATGAATTAATTTAATAAATAAAGATTTATTTAATTAATAGAAGAAGTAGGATAATTAAATAAATAAGATATTTATTTAATTTAGGAAAATGATAATTTAAATAAATAAATGTATTTATTTAAATGAGAAATAAGGCTAGAAGAGGATAAATGAATTAATTAAATAAATAAAGATTTATTTAATTAATAGAAGAATTAGGTTTAGATAATTAAATAAATAAAATATTTATTTAATTAGACTGGACAATTTTAGGTGTCTACACCAAGGACTGAAATTGAACAATGTCACTGATGCAGAACTCAAGTTTGCAATTAGAGTAATTGGTTACTGTTTCTTCCAATCTGCAAGGGAAAACAGTGTACCATGTGCTGCAGTTGACTTGGCCTACAAAATAGTGAAGAAGGGAATGAAAGTAGATTTATGTGAAGTGCTACTGAAGAACTTGTTTGAGAACCTGAACACAATAGGGAAGCTGAAGAAGAACAACTCGACATATACACTGAAGTTTGGTTCACTTCTTGTATGCATATTTTTCTACTTTGAGAAGCTCTTTCCCTCAGTCGATAAAGTAGTTTGGGAGCTACAAGGACCTATCACCCATCAAATCAATGATTTTATCAAGAAACTAGGAGATAAATTTAATGATATCATGGATGACTATTTTAGCAAATTTCAAGAGAAGATGCACAACAGGTACAAGATTCCACCACAACTGGTAGAAAAATATAAGGATGATATATGTTTTTAGGTAGACACTGATTATTGTTATATGAATGCTATTGAACTGAGGACTCAATCTTTGCCACCAATGGGTTATGAGATTGACTATGATTTAACACAACAACAAATTGATGCCTATCTATCGTTGCTAAGGCATGCTACCGAACTAAGATATGGAACATATGAAGAGGTGAAGGAAAAAGTAAAAATGAGTATTGTAGTACCTAAGGCTACAAGAAAAGCTACAAAAATGATAAAGGTTTTATCTGAGAAATTCGGAGAAGAATCCTCCTCTACACCTGTCAAAGGCACTCTTGATATTATCGAAGAGGAATCAGAAGCTCAAGAGGCAGCAATAACATTAAGTACTGAGTTGCTTAAGGGTAAAGTTTTGAAAAGAAAGAAATAGGACATTGCAAAAGCCCTACCGACACCACCAACAAAGAGACCCAACACTAGAGCATCAGCCACATCACCGAGTAAGAAACAAAAGAGTGTTACTGTGCCCAAGGTAACCAAGACCTACAAGAAATCTACTCGGAGACTCATTTTGGCAAAAGAGTCTAGTGATACAGAATCTGATGATGCGAACAAATTTCAGATTGTACAAAGCAAAAAGGTAAATATTCATAGTGTTGAAAATTTTTGTGCCAATTTTAAAGAATACGGTGGATTTGTAGGATTTAGATATGTTAAGTATGAGACTAGGAATAATGATGAGAAGCGACAAATTGAAGAAGCTGTCATCTGCACACTTCTAAAGTTTCAGCTAGCTCCATTAGAACTAGTAAAGTCACTTCCAAGTGAATTATAATTACATATTGATAACAAATGGAAATATGCAATGGACTCAGAGAAACAAATAAGAGAAAGAAGTCTAGTCCATCTATTCCCTGATATGTCTGTAGCTAAAATCAAGGAGCATTTGACCACATACAATTCTAAATTTCTTGTCAAACTGAGAGCCTTAAAATTGATGAATGGGCTATATATTGATGTGGAAAATGAGACAAAAGCCAAGTGGTAGGAAATCTTCAAACTAAAGGATGTCGATGAACAATCTCAAGTTGAAATTATTGATGTCACCAAGCAAGATCCTGATGTCACCGAGCAAGGTCCAGACCCATCTGACACTATTCAAATTGATGAAGATATTATGGATGAAGAAGCACCGGAGTAGGAAATGATTGAAGGCACTACCTATGCAAAACTTGTATCTAGTGAATCTATTTTAGAACAAGTTCAGCCTTATCCACCGATGAAGCCACCTGTCTCAACTGAAGCTCCTAAGGACACAGATCAAGGTACCAAAGGTCACAAATCTGAAGTAGCAGAAGATACAACCAAAGATCAGATGTCTCAAGCACCGTCAAGCACTACAAATGTTATAGCTAAGAGCCCTAGCACCGAGACGCCCAAGGACACTACAATGGCTACAGGAACCAACCAAAGTGTTGCAACTACCGAGCAACCTACCGAGGGTTAGCAAGCCTCACAAGCACTTTTCTTAGTGCAACCGACCAAAGGAAAAGAGAAGAAGGTGAGAAAGCATAGTTTCAAAATTGATTTGACTAAACTGATAGTGTTGCCAAATGTCGATATCTCAAAATTAAAAGGGCAAGCACTTACCGATTTTGGTGAACTATGCAAAGCAAAGGCCGAACAGGAAAAACAATTGGCTATTCAAAAGAAGAATAAAGTACTTTAGAAGGTCAAGACACTACTAACAAAAATGCTACCTTCAGCAACAATGTCAATTGATGTAGCCATCCACATTCAACTGGATGAACTCCTTACTCAAATAGAAACATATGGAGTTGATGCATCTGAGTACTTAAGCAAGCTAAAAGATAAAGAGCTTACAACAAAAATGATTGAAGAGGTACAAAAAGCTCTAGCTATAGGAAAAGTAAAGCTTGTCAAATTCATTGCTGAGTTGTCCCCTCAGCTCAAGCATATTCTTTATTTATTTTAGAAACTTTGTACATTTTCCTTATTCATTAAAGATATCAAGAATAAAACTGATGCAATTTAGAAAGAGATCACCGATCTCTCAACTAAGTTGACCACCGAGCCTAATTCAGTTCAGAATTTTTATACCAAGCTTCAATAGCTCATGGCTCAACAGTTAGAACTCAGGAATGAAGAGCATAAAATCAGGATGGATATAATGACCCTTCAAACATTATTCGTTCCTCATCTCTCATCAGTACAGGAACAGATCAACAGAGCTACATTCCTATCAACTACACAAGAGGGAAGCACTCTTGATGGCTTAATATCACTATTAGTTGATATTTAAGCACAAAATTAATTAATGGAAAGTGTAAAGGATTCACTCTCAGTCGCCCTCACCGATGCCCAGAACAAGTATAAATCTATTTTTGATCAATTACCACCCCCGGATGGAAATTAAGTTTTTGATGTTTGTAAAAAAGGGGGAGTAATTTTATAATACTACAAAGAGGGAGTAATACCAAAGGGGGAGTAATACTATATTTGGAGAGTGATACAGTTTTGGTTTGGTAACATAGTTTTGAGTATTGTATACAAGGGGAGTATTCCGAGTAGAATATACAGAGCAATTAGAGTACACAAGAACATAACAGAACCGAGCATGCAAAATTCAGAGTTATGTATAGAATAATGATAAGGGGAGTATATCTGCATATACTATTTCATTGACTATTGTATATATTGTCAAGTGTAGTCATTTTGCAAAGTATATAGATTTTTGAGTTATGACTTTGAAAGTAGTTTTTGTCAAACATCTCAACTAATGTCAAAAGGGGAGATTGTTACTACTTATCAAATTGCCATTAGTTTTTATATTCAAAGTCATACTATATATTCTAGTCAGTTAGCATTACCCAATCATGCAGTCGGTACACACAAAGAAGTCGATATGAATAGTTTAGTCGGTTACAGAAGAAAACAGTCACAGAATGCAGTATTCACCAAGCTGTTTACCGAGTATCTTTTTATGGCTACCGAGCAGTAAAGTTAACACACCGAGTTGATATTCACCAAGTGAAATGTATGACCAGATACATTGAACCTAGACATGCACATGAAAACATGTTACAAGATCGAGGCACATCTAACCGTTATTACATTGGAAATTGCACTAGAAGATTGTGTATGATTGCAAGGTCAATCTAACCAATGAAATATTTTGTTTAGTTATTCATTCGAGGAATCTTGTTTGTAAGATCGAAGCAATGAATTAGATCACCACTTTAAGAGATCTATATATACAACATGGGAAGAGAGTAAAAAAAGTGTGTGAGAGTGTATGTATGAAGAAAGACTGTTACAGAGACACAAAGAGGTCACCGAGAAGGTTATCAGAGAACAGTCAAAGAATAGAGTAAATAGAAGGGTTTACCTAGTTACAATATGGGTTACCGAGGTATGCTATAAGCAAGGTAATCTTATTTTGAGCACATAGAATCTACTATAACATTTCAAATGTAAAGTTGTAGATATTTGTAATGATTTTATTGTAATATTGTGAAGTTGAAAGAGAAACCTTTAATAGGGTAAAAGACTCTAACCAAGTCTATAAATTGTAAAGCCTCTAACCAGGTGTAGCATTCAGATTAATGTTGTAAAATCCTTTAGCAAGGTAGATCTAACAGATCTTGTTACTCCTAACAGGGTAAGCTATTAGAAATAGCTAAATGTAGCTCTAACTGAGCAATCTTTATTATTGCAGTAGTGAAGTTGTGGGTGCCATCCCCACCGCAGTTTTTCTCTCTAACCAAGAGTTTTTGCGTAACCAAAATATATGTGTTATGGAGTGAATCATGTATGATTGTTATCTGTTTGTTTTAACTTTATTTTATGTTACTGCACTATTCTGTTTATTCATAACAGTAAGGTTATTATTGAAGAAAAGTTTTGGAGTACTGATTCACCCCTCCCCTCTCAGTACATTAGCTTTGCATATTGGGCCTAACAGGGAGGATGCCACATAGTTGAGAGAGTTGTACACTTATCTTTTTATAGGCTTCTAGGAGTAAGAATAGTCCCAGGGGGGAGAATGTAATGCCCCCGATGTTTGCATTCTATCATTGATTATTTTGTGTTGGAAAAATCAGTTCGTATGGTTGTCATTGATTTCAATCTTGGTTGTCCAGATGGATTTTGGTCTGGATGTATCTTGTGTTGGTGGAAATATTTTGGTGTTTGTTGTGGCAATATGCAGGAAATAGTTTTTAATGTCTGGTTGATAGTTTGGTTTGGGTTTCTAGTTCTTGGTTTCCAGAAGTCAATTGTTACTACTTTCTAATAGGAAGAGTGTCTATTAGACTGGTCCAAAATGTCTTTGGTGACCTCTGGATATGTTGAAGCCTTTGTTACAATTCAATGGATATGACTATATAATTTTTAAAGTATTCAATATGATTCTCTTAAGGTGTTTGTCTTTTGCAAGTGAATTATGTTAATTTAATTGTGATATACTCAATTATGTTTCCGATTGGTTTATCTTATTTGGATCATGTTTTTGGTCTAGATATGCTATGGATGACAACTTAGAATATTGTTTTGGATCTCACCTTGGTGTGTGGAGAGTTGTATGGAGTATTTTGCATTAGAATATATCTTTTTGGACGACTGTTTGACATGCTTTAATGCCTATCTACATATTACATTTGGTGTTGACCTTGGAAGATGTGTTAGCATATGTAGATAATCGGATCTATCTTGGAAGGTTTTCTCCAAGTAAATCTGGTGCTTTGTGTGCTATTTTTTTCTTCTTGTTTTGATTTTGCAATCACTTTGTTAAAGGTTTATCTTTAGTTTCAGATTTGCAATAATAAATTCATTTAAAGTTCATAGTGAAAGATTTATTCACCTCATTTTATAACATTTGGTATCAAAGCTAATAGTTAAGTTTAGGGAGGGATGCCTTTCTCTATAAGTGTTGAAGTTTATTTGCTACAGTGGAAACTTTTTTTTGTGGGATTTTTGCAGATTTGAGAAAGGTTGTATACCATGGCCTCCACCTCTCATCAAGATATTTAGAAGTTCAATGGCACTGGTTATGAGATATGGAAATTGAAAGTTGAGGATCTCTTAAAAGAGAGAGATCAATGGTTGCCCGTTATAGAAGAAAAGAAGCCAAATGATTCTTCCTTGATATATGATGAGTGGAAAAATTTAGACATGAAGGCATGATGAACCATTTGGTTGTGTCTCATAGACTCCATCCTCTTGAATGCCACTACAAAAGACATTGCATACAAGCTATGGAGGAAAATAAGTGATATATATCAAACTAAGTGTTTGTCTTACAAGCTTTATCTAATTTGGCGTGTGTATTCTTTAAAAATGAGGGATAGTGATTCTCTTGCTGATATTTTAATTATTTTAATTTTATTCTAAGTCATCTTGCATCAATAGATGTTAGTATTGAAGATGAAGATAAATGTTTTCTTCTACTTTTCTCTTTCCCCGATGCTTGGGTAAATCTAATTGTTGCCATAAGTAGTATTGTTGTAGAGCCTATGATGGACAGTGTGATTCCCATACTTCTTTCAGAAGAGATGAGGAGAAAGAACATGAATATTGTCTCCCAAGATGCCTTGCATATTTCGGGAAGGCTTAAGGAGAAAGGGCTTAAAGGGGATAAAAAGAAGGATAAGTCAAAAGGATGTTCTAAGACCCTTGGAAAGAGAAGAATAAGTGTTGGAATTGTGGTGAGAGAGGGCACGTGAAGGAGTGTAGAAATAAGAAAAAGAGCAACAATACTTCCGTAGATAAGTCCTCAAATGATGGTGATTTTGATGCTTTGTTTATTTCAGGTAACTCTATTAGTAATGATTCTTGGATTGTTGATTCAGGTGCCCCCTACTATATGACTCCTCATAAGGAGTGATTTTTTGAGTATAAAGGATATGATGGAGAGGAAGTTTTTCTTGCTGATAACACCTCAATAACGATTATTGGCAAAGGAAAGGTAAAGTTGTGTTTCAGTGATGGGAGGATTATTTCCATTTATAATGTTTTACATATTCTAGATCTTGCAAGAAGTTTACTTTTGGTTTCCAAGTTGAATGATTCTGGAACGCATGTGATATTTGATAAGTCTATTTGTAGGTTGGTAAAGGGAAGTCTAGTAATTGCTAAAGGATCTCAGACAGGGACTTTGTTTAAGCTATATTGTTTTACTCTTTGTAATTTAACTTTTGTAACTGGTATTTAAAATGCATGTATGTTGTGGCACCATAGATTGGGTCACATTGGTGAAAAAGGTCTTAAGACCATTCTAGAATAAGAAATTAGTTGAGGGTATTTCTTATTATTTTGTTAGTAATAGTGATTTTTGTGAGCACTGTGTGTTTGGTAAACAAAAGAGATCTCCATTTTGTAAAGGACTTAATAAAGCTAAGAGACTTTTAAAGATTATTCATTTGGATGTCAGTGGTCTAGTGGATCTTGACTCTTTGAATAGATCTCAATATTATGTTTAATTCACTGATGAAGTCTCAAGATATAATTGAATTTATTTTATGCATTCAAAATATGAAGTTTTCACTAATCTTAAGGAATTTAAGGCATTGTTTGAAAAGAAATTATATTATAAGGTAAAAGTATCTAGATCTGACAATGGGGGTGAGTATTTCTCTAAAGAATTTGATGAGTTTTGCAAACATGCAGGAATTGTTAAGCAAAAGAGTACACCTTGCACTCCCCAAATTAAATTGTAAATTAATGGAAAGAGCTAGGTGCGTGTTAATTAGTGCTAAGATAGATAAATATTTTTGGGTAGAAGTTGTTGGTACTGCTTGTTATTTAATTAATAGATCTCCTTGTAAAGCTCTTGTTGATAAAACACCTTATGAGATGTGGTTGGGTAAAACGCCTTCAGTTTCATATTTAAGGGTATTTAGTTGTGAGGCTTTTATTTATGTTCCTCAAGAGAAGCAATCTAAATTAGATCCAAAATCTTACAAATGCATCTTTGTAGGATATGGCAAGAATGTAAAAGGTTATAAGCTTTTAAATCCTTTAACCCATAAAATGATCTTTTCTAGAGATGTTATTTTAAGAGAATTTAGATCTGACTTAGGTGAAGAACAACCAAAGGAAAAATCAAAGATAGTGCATTTTGAAACTAAGTTGGAACATGCACATGTGAAAGAATAGAGATATGGGCAAGAAGATGGAGAATAAGAAGATATTTGAAGTGAAAGTTTTTAAGGATCTGTTGCAACAAAAGAAGTTGAAATCGATGAAGACGAACATGAGGAAGAACCTCTTACTCCACATTTGAGGAGGTCCTCAAGATAGTGGAATCTATTTGATAGGTATAGCCCACCAGATTTCCATTTTAAGTTTTCTTTATTAAGTATTGATGATGAACCTAGATCTTATAGTGAAGCACTCTCTTCCAAGGAAACTGATTCTTGGATGCAAGACATGCAGGAGAGATGACAACTTTAGATAGTTGTGACACTTGGGATCTTGTTAGTTTTCCCAAAGGAAGAAATCCCATTGGATTAAAGTGGGCACTTAAAAAGAAATTTGGAGTAGATGATCAGTTAGAGAGGTACAAGGCCAAGCTGGTGGCCTAGGGCTACTCCTAGAGAGAGGGAGTTGATTTCAGTGAAATATTCTCTCCTATTGCTAAGATAACTTCTATTAGATTCCTATTATCTATTGCTATTGGCTGTGATTCTAAGGTAGACAAAATGGATGTTAAAACTACTTTCTTGCATGAAGATATTGAAGAATAAATTTATATGCAACAACCTAATGGTTTGGTTGAGAAAGGAAAAGAAAACTTGGTTTGTAGGTTAAAATGGTCATTGTATGGTTTGAAATAGTCACCCAGGATGTGGTGCCAGATGTTTGATGCCTTTGCATTAAAGTTGGGTTATGTTAGAAAAGAAGAGGATCAATGTGTTTATATTAAGGCTATTGATGATCAGATACTAATTATTGTCTCGTATGTTGATGGCATTTTTCTTATTGGTAACAATACGATGATGATTAGAGAGATCAAAACTCATCTTTCTGGAATATTTGATATGAAGGATTTGGGGCTGCTAGATATATTATTAGGATGAAAATTAGTAGGGTTTAAGTTCACATATAGATTTGGTTAAGTCAAAGTAAGTATGTTGACACCAAATTGCAGAGATTTAAAATGTAGGACTGTAAGCCAGTAAGTAATTCCATTTTCAGTTGGTACTAAGTTGAGTTTAGATGTGTCCTAATTTTGATGATGATATTGAAGAGATGTCCGTTATTCCTTATGTTAGTGTCGTTGGTAGTTTAATGTATGCAATGATTTTACTAGGCCAAATATAGCCCAAGTAGTGGGAATTCTAAGCAAGTTTATGTCTAACCTAGGTAAAGAGAATTGGACTTTTGTTAAAAGGGTATTAAGATACTTGTGAAGTAATTTTGATTATTGTTTGGTTTATCATGGCACTAATATTGTGAATTAGTAATTGGACATACAGGGTTTTGTTGATGCAGATTAGGTAGGTGACTTATATAGTCAAAGGTCCATGAGTGGCTTGCGTTTACTTTGTTTGGAGGAACAATGAGCTGGATGAGTAAAAGACAACCTATAGTTGCATTATCCACCACTGAAGTAGAGTATATGGCTGCTACACATGCCTCTAGGGTGGCAGTTTGGTTACAAAGACCTGGTAATGGTATTGGTTTTAATTGTAGGATAGTGAGGATTGGATGTGACAGTCAAAGTTCCATATGTTTGGCCAAAACTCCTATGTATCATGCTCACACAAAACATGTTGATGTTCAGTATCACTTTGTGCAAGATATGGTTGAGAGCATATAGGTCTTGATTGAAAATGTTGACACTTTGGATAATGTTGTAGATTCCCTCATGAAGCGAGAAACCACAAATAAGTTCTCTTGGTGCAGGAAGGCCATGGGCCTTGACCACTATACTTGATTTGTATTTTGTATCTCTATGGGGTAATTTACATAGTATAATTTCAAGTGGGAGAATTTTAGGATTTAGGTGTTATCAACCTTATAAATCCTTTAACTTATTATTTTTCAAATATCTTTTATAATTTACCCATAAGAGGTTAAATTGTTTAACCAACAATGGTGAAAGAGACCATGTAAAGGCAAAGTTAGTTTTACTGGTTGTCTTCGGGTAAAAGGAAAAAATAGCTAGGTGATGTAGGAACATCCCCGGTTCTTGGCAATCTTGCATCAACCAAAAAATATTTCTTTATGTTTGCTTTCTATTTTGCAGTTTCGGCATTTTATTGCATTGGCTCACCAGATCTTGTGGAGTTTGATTTTTATTGAGGAATTGATCATCTCCCTTATTCTTAAACCATGGAGCATTTGAATCATTTTCTGGCAAGATATTGATTTCGGTTTTTGAGACAATTTTTTGGCACCAGAATTGTTTGGACTTATTTGTATTGGTGAATCTACCAGATCCCTTTTGTAGCATTTGGAGCCATGTGCATTGATTCCGGTGTTCCTTGGTGTGTGTCCAACCTTCCCTTTGATCCACACTTCATCCTTTAGATTTTTGGAAGGAATCTCTTTGGCAAAGGCCGACCTTTTGGTTTTAATCTGTTGATCTTGTTCTTCAGTATTTGATCCTTTTTAGGTTGACCAGATCCCCTTGGATCATATAAATCATTTCAATTGAGCATTAGAACACAAAATCAATAAGTTAGATAGAACATAGAAGATAGATCTTAAGTTTTGAGGTCTAGTTGTGACTTGTTCTGTAATTAAGCATGTTTGTAGCAGGCCAGTGAGCCAAATCTTGTAACCCAGATGTTACTAGTTACTTGTAACCATGTTTTTATAATTTAATTCATCTAGTTTTGCATTGCCTCCATGATATCCTTTTGTTTCCAATGTGTTTACTCTTGTTGACCGATCCAGATTGATCTATTTGAGGTCCCTCCTAACCAGTGACTGCACCAAGTGGTATCAGAGTGAGATTTCATTTCAGAGATTACATTGTCTTGAGAATTTTGTTGTGGGGTCCTGAACTATGGATCCGACCTGCAGCTATAGAGGACTGGTGTGAAGATGGCACAAAGAGGAAATAGGAATGGTGGAGCGCATAGGAATGCAAACCCGACTGTGATGGAAATGTTGAGAGGAATTGCATCCCAATAGGAATCTGTTGAGATAACCTAAAAAAGAGGCCGACATATTAAAGATGTGAGTGAAGATGAGGAAGAAGAGGCAATGACAGAACAAGTAGCAAATCCACCCGTGATTGATCTAGATGAAGAAAGGATCTTGAGGGCTTTGAGTAGGGCGAATACTAAACCACATTTTACCCCACCAAAATTTGATGGAAAGTTGGATTCAGATGAATTGATGGATTGAATCTTTAAGATGGAGAAGTATTTTGATTTTGAGAACATCGTAGAGGAAAGAAAGGTGAAGTATGCTTGTACTCAGTTGAAAGGTCATGCATCTCTTTGGTGGGAAAATTTGCAGGTTGATAGACAGAGAAGAGGTAAAGAGAAAATAAAAACATGGGAGAGGATGGTTGCTAAGTTGAAATCAAGGTTTATGCCAGTTGATTATCAAGTAAATTTGTTCTAAAAGTTGCAAAACTTGAAGCAAAAGGAATCTGGTTTGAAGGAGTACACCAAAGAATTCTACAAGTTGAATATGAGATCTAGACATGTTGATGATGAGGTAGAACAATTTGTGAGATATTTGAATGGATTGCAGATGTCTATACAAGATGAACTTAGTTTGATCAATTTACAAAATGTTGAAGAAGCTTACTAGTATGCCCTAAAAGCAGAAGAGAAGCTGAACAAAAGACATGAGCAAAGATAGAGAGGTAGAGAGAGGTAGAGGTGGAAGTTTTTTCAGAGGAAGAGGATATTCTGGAGGAAGAGGAACCTGTACAGATCAGAACAAAGACAAGGAAGTAAGAAAAGATGGTAATTCATATTGGAAGGATGACAAAAATGTCTACCAGAGGAGAGAACCAGATGGCTTCCAGAATGATGGTTTTGGAAAAGATGATAGAAGACAAGACAAGAGAGTGTTTAGAGGAACTTGTTATAGTTGCAGAGGAGAAGGACATCATTCTCTTGAATGTAAGAAGACAAAGAACACTAAGAGAACAACCATGGTAGAAGAAAACCCCACTGGATCAACTAACAAACTAGAAGACAGAGAACTGTTGATGATGAGGAGAGGTTTGTGTCAAACAAGAGAAGACGAGGAACCCTTGCAGAGGAGGAATTTGTTTAATACCAGATGTAAGGTATCTGATAAGTGTTGTTATTGATAGTGGTAGTTCAGGTAACCTTGTTTCAGAAGAGATGGTGACTAAGTTGAACTTGGAAAGACTGAAACACCTTAAGCCTTATCAGATAGCATGGATTTAGGATGATCATAAGTTGTTAGTAAGTGAGAAATTTTTGGTGAAAATTGAAAATTGGAAATTATCATGATGAAGTCTTGTGTGTAATTATGTCTATGGATATTTGTCACCTTTTGTTGGGTAAACCTTGGCAATTTGACAAACAGGCAATACATGATGGGAGAAATAACATATACACTATTGTGGTGAATGGGATGAAGCAAACCTTGCTACCCTTGGAGGAGCCCTTGAAGAGTGAGGTTTGTATGAATACTAGAATCTATTTGGTGGATGGAAGGAAATTTCTGGATGGAATGATATATGGGAATGTGTGTTTTTCCTTAGTTCCTAAGAAGATTTAGAATTCAGAGCATGAAGAAGAGCAACCAAAAGAGATAAAGCAGTTATTGATAGAGTATGAAGACATCATTTCAAATAATGTGCCTGATGGATTACAACCTATGAGAAGTATCAGTCCTTGCATGGATCTGATTCCCGTAGCTATTTTTCCTAACAAAGCTACACACCGAATGACACCAGAAGAGAATGAAGAGTTGAATAGACAAGTGCAGGAATTGTTGAAGAAATGATTGAGTAGAAAAAGTCTGAGTCTCTGTGCAATACCAACAGTGTTAGCACCTAATAAGAATGGAGAATGGAGGATGTGTATTGATTCTAGAGCAATAAACAAGATCACAATGAAATACTCATTTCCTTAACCTAGGATAGACGACATAATGGATTCGTTAAGTGGGGCCAAATACTTCACAAAGATAGACTTGAAGAGTGGAGAAAATCAGATCAGGATTAGAGAAGGAGATGAGTGGAAGACAACATTTAAGACAAATCAAGGACTATATGAATGGTTGGTGATGCCTTTTGGGTTGACTAATGTACTGAGTACTTTCATGAGATTGATGAATGAGGTATTGAAGAAATTCTTGGGTAAGTATATTATTGTATATTTGGATGACATTCTGATATTCAGTAAGATAAAAGAGGAGCGTTTGTTGCATTTAAGACAAGTTTTGTAGAGGTTGAGAGAAGAAAAGTTGCCGATAAACCTTAAGAAGTGTACTTTCATGAAGGAAGAGTTAGTCTATTTGGGATTTGTGATATCTATGGATGGTTTCAAGATGGACCTTGATAAAGTAAAATCAATTGTTGAATGACCTACACTGGAAAGCATTGGAGAGGTAAGATCATTTCATGGATTAGCTAGTTTCTACCGGAAGTTTATCAAAAGTTTAAGTTCAGTTTGTAACCCTATGACTGAGACAATGAGGGGAGATAGGAAAGAATTCAAGTGGACCACTGGAGAAAACAAAATTTTTGAACTGTTGAAGGAGAAAGTGATTGAGCAACTTGTGTTAGCTTTATTGAATTTCAACAAAGTGTTTCAAGTAGATTGTGATGCACGTGGAACCGCAATTGGAGCAGTCTTGAGTCAGGAAGGGAGAGTAGTAGCTTATTTCAATGAGAAGTTGAATGATGCCTGGAGGATATATTAAGTCTATGATAAGGAATTTTATGCCATAGTTCAAGCCTTGAAGAAGTGGAGACATTACCTGTTTCCTAAGATGTTTGTGTTGTATATTGATCACCAAGCTTTGCAGTATTTGAATAGTCAGAGTAAGTTGAATCATAGACATATGAGATGGGTAGAATTTTTGTAGAGTTACACCTTTGTGTGGAAGCATAGGAGTGAAAAGTCAAACAAAGTCATTGATGCATTAAGTAGAAACAGGAATTTGTTGACAGAGATGACAATGACAATATTAGGATTTGAGGAATTGAAGACCTTGTATGATGATTACCCAGATTTTGCAGAACCTTGGAGAGAATGTAGAGAACTGGTAATGGTAGATAGAAGTAAGTGGTTGGATTAATTCATTTAGGATGGGATGTTATTTAGAGGAGTTCAATTGTGTATACCTAAGAGTTCTATGAGGGGGAATTTGATAAAGGAGAAGCATAGTGAAGGATTAGCTAGACACTTTGGTGTTTACAAAGTATTAGCATTGGTGAGTGAGCATTACTTTTGGCCTTAGACTCATAAGGATGTTGGGAAATTTGTGCAGAGTTGCAGGGTTTGTCAAGTTGCAAAAGGTAGTAGTTAGAATGTGGGATTGTATAAACTCATGACAGTACCAAAAAGACCCTAGGAGGATATAAGCATGGATTTCATACTAGGATTTCCTAAGACATAGAGAGTAAATAATTTTATATTTGTAGTAGTGGATAGATTCTTGAAGATGGCTCATTTCATACCTTGTAAGAAAACGTCAGATGCAGTGCATATAGTTGACTTATTTTTTAAGGAAGTGGCAAGATTGCATGGATTACCTAGAAGGATAGTTTCAGACAGAGATACTAAGTTTGTTGGTTATTTTTGGAGGACACTTTGGACGAAGATGAAGACATATTTGGAATTCAGTTCTACTTTTCACGCACAGATTGATGGATAGGCAAAGGTAATAAACTGGAGCTTGGGAAATTCGTTGAGATGCTTGGTTGGAGACAAAACCAAAATTTGGGATTTGATTCTTGCACAAGGAGAGTTTGCCTACAATAATTAAGTGAACATGAGTACCAAAAGAACACCTTTTGAGATTGTTACCAAAGCACAACCTAGAGGTATATCAGAATCGAGAGATGTCAAAAGTGAAGATAAGAGAAGTGTAGAAGTAGAAGACTTTTCAGATCACATTAAGGCCTTGCATATTCACGTTAAGTAACATTTGGAGGATATAAACATCAAGCATAAGGAAAAAGTAGATGAGAAGAGAAGACATAAGGAATTTGAAGTTGGCGATGAAGTGATTGTGTATCTAAGGAAAGAGACATTTCTAGTTGGAGCATATAACAAGTTGCTGATGAGGAAGTTTGGAACTTGTAAGATCTTGATAAAATTTAGTTTCGAAAATGCATATGAAGTGGAGTTATTGGATCATTTGATTATTTCACCTATATTCAATATTGTAGATTTACATCTATATGATGAACAAAAATTCAATAGGAACAATATTGCATAATTTGAGAAACATTTTCCCCAGAAGGAAATAGATCATTTTGAAGACATTTTGGATAGTAGGATTGGGCGTAGTACTCGGAGCAATTAGTATAAGGAGTATCTTGTGAAATGCAAGGACCGACCAATTGAAGATTCATGATCTTGGATTTATCAGGAAGAGGTAGACCGCCTTGGTTTTCCTCTTACCCCCAAAAAGTGAGAGAGCCACTTTTCAACAACCTCGGATATTGTCTGATGCAAGAGCATCCCCAATTCTTGGCAATCTTGCATCAACCAAAAATATGTCTTTTTGTTTGCTTTCTTCTTTGCAATTTCAGCATTTCATTCTACATTTTCTTGCATTGACTCACTGGATCTTGTGGAGTTGGATTTTTCTTGAGTACTTGATCATCTTCCTCATTCCTAAACCATGGATCATTTGGATCATTTTCTAGCAAGTTATTGATTCCGGTTTCAGAGACAATTTTCTAGCACTAGAACTATTTGGACCTATGTGCATTGGTGAATATACTGGATCCCTTTCATAGCTTACAGAGCCCTATGCATTAATTGCAATGTTCCTTGGTGTGTGGTCGACCTTCACTTTGATCCGCACTTCATCCTTTTGATTTTTGGAAGGAATCTCTTTAGTGGAGGCTGACTTCTTGGTTTTAACTAGTTGATCTTGTTCTTCGACATTTGATCCTTTTTAGGCCAACCGGATCCCCTTGGATCATATAAATCATTTTAATTGAGCATTAGAACATAGAATCAAGAAGTTAGATATAACAAAGAAGATAAATCTTAAGTTTTGAGGTCCGATTGTGACCCGTTTTGTAATTGAGCATGTTTGTAGCAGGCTAGTGAGCCTAATTTTGTAACCCGGATGTTACCGATTACTTGTAATCATTTTTCATGATTTAATTCATCCAATTATGCATTTCCTCCATCATATCCTCTTGTTTCCATTGTGTTTACTCTTGTTGACCAGTCCAGATTGATCTCTTTGAGGTCCCTCCTAACCAGTGACTGCACCACTAGGTGACACCTTTTGGAAGCTTCTATTTTAAGGTGGTTGGAGACTTGTAAGGGGTTGTAAGAGAAAATATGGTGTTTATGATAGTCATTATTGATATTTATTATGAAACCATTACACAAGTGCCCATATATGAGAGATTCCTTATGACAACTATATTGAACACACTAATACATTGAGATGGGGGTGAATCAGTGTATCACAATAAATTCAATTTCTAAAACTTTAAAGTTAGATTAAGTAGATTAAAACATTGAAGCATATAAACTCAAGAGTACAAACATAACACTAGATATATGAGGAAAACCTAATGTGAGAAAAACTTTAGTGAGAATAGCTGCTAGGATTTGCAGTCCTAATCCTTCCTTACAATGACAGATATGATTATAATTTTTGTGATAACCAACTCAAAGGAACAACAATCCCTAAACTTTTATGGACACCAATCCAAAGGAGAACCAACCCCTGATTTAGAAGCTACAACTTCAAGGAACTACAATCCCTATTTTGAGAAACCACTCAAACTAATCATGATAAAAGAAAATACATATAATTACCCTATTACATATTTATTTTGCAACTCTGTTTGTTCTCCTCTCTAGTTATGCTTGATGTATCAATTCAACTCATACTCTCCTCTACTTTTCAACTTCTGGGTCTCTCCTTTTTATAGTATCATCACTCTAAAAATAAAAAATCGCTTTTCTATGTCAGTTTACATATATTTATATGTTCTTCCCTTTTTCTTTCATGTTGGACAAAACTCTATTTATTAATAACTCTATTTCATTCTAGATCATTCATGTATTTGGTTTAACTTCACAACTCATTAATCTTGTAAATCATCACAAATCGACCAATGAAGTTCAAAAGGGTTTCATAGTTGTTTGATCATATCGACCTGCTTCCCTATTTACACACCAAAAATAATTTCTCTAGATCATTAAATTTGGCCCGTTGATCATCTTGGTTTGACCAAAAAGATTTTGTCATTCTCGCAACCATGGTAGTTCCATGTGCCACATCACTTTACGCTTTACACAATCTCCCTAGGTCTTTATCTGTAATCATGTTGGAAAGACTTGAAAAGTCTCTTATTGATGAGACATTGTTACGCCGATATACTCTCCACAATCTCCATTATCTCTTGTTCGATCTCTTATGTTTCATTGGAGAGACTTGAAAAGTCTCTCTTTGATGAAGTCATGTCTCAACAACACAACCTTATTGCCATTACAGATCCCACTTCACTTACCATATTAGTGTGACTTCATTGTATCAGTGAGACTGAAATTCACTCTCACCGAAATCACAAATTCTCATCGACACAACTTGTTGAAGACATACTCCAAGTCAAGCGGCAAAAGCTCGTGAACCATAGCTTACTTCAGCTTTGGTCAAGCTATATGAATAGTTGATAGCTTTTCTACACCAACAATGTGGGGTAAAAACACTATCATGTTCATCTGCACACATTTTGCTTGCTCTATTTGAATGCATTCATCTACTCTAACTGAATGCATCTCTGCTCTAACCAAATGCTCAACCCGCAAACAAGTAATTGATAATAATGGGAACACATGCAAATAAGTAGTTGACAACAATGCTAACGCATGAGTCGACACAACAAGTCTAATGCACAATTTCTCAGTCGAATGCCAACAATCTTCCCCTTTGGGATTGATGTCAACACTTTGTCTATATATCCAACATTATCTTGTAACTCATTCTTCCAATGCTAAAATATCACACCTGTTGTCTATCTATTCATCTCTCCCTTATTATTCTCCAATTATCTATACACGTCCTCTATTCATCCCACAAATTGTTCATTCTTTCTTCTCCAACTATGTATTCTCCCCATTTGAAATCAATGGCAAAGGGCCAATGCCAACACACTTTGTAACACAATGTCACTGATACTTTTGTTGCTCCTCATAAGAGGAACATCCTTCTATTTGATCGCTAGAGTATAAGATAAATCTTTTCAAATACATCAAGGTCAAAAAATATCTCTTGTGGCTTTTAAAGAGAGGAGAGGGTGGTGACTCCAAGTTTCTACTTGTGAATTTCAAAATTCTCCTTAGGAAGTGGTTTTCTAAAAATATCTACAACTTGGTCCTTTATATCCACATACTCCAATCAAATTGCTTAGTCTACAACTTGGTCCTTCATAGCCACGTACTCCAATCAAATTGCTTGGTCTGCAACCTTCTCCTCAAGAAGTGATTCTTGATAGATAAATGCTTTGTTCTAGAATGCATCATTGGATTCTTCTATATATTAATGGTGTTGGTATAGCCATAAAGAATTGATACTAGATCTTCATACTCTACCTTGATGTTCCTCAAGGTCTGTTGCGTCCTGTTGGTCCATTTTTGAACTTGACCAAATTTAAACTTTTAAGTCCTAGTTCGTAGTAAGCCTTTTTCAAATTTTTAAGTTCTAGAGTTCCAACAATGGCCGATTTCTCAAAAGTTCCAATGTTTTAAAAATGGTCAATTTATCGATATAGTTCAAGTGTTCTAAAAATGGCCGATTTCTTGATAGTTCCAATGTTCCAAAAATGGCCGATTTCTTGATAGTTCAAGTGTTCCAAAAATTCTCAATTTTCTAGCATCACTCATTCACAAGTCTAAAAATGCATCTGAAGAAGTTACAAATTTATTAAATCTAAAAGCAACCCACCTAATATTTTGGTCTCAAATACCCCTAGATTTAATTTTATGGCCATACGAGCTCATATGATATGTTATTTTGATATTTTATCTATGGAGCGATATGATTGGCAGGGCCACTTTATAAAATAAAGTATCTCAATTTTGTGAGTTGTTAAAAAATGGTCAATAAACCCATGTTTTATTTTAATTATCATAACTACTCACAAAATTTTATGGACCCTCAATGCTCAGTTAACCCTTAGTGAATTTACTCAAAAGTAGCTACAAGAGAAATTAAAAATTTCTCAATTCCTCTATAGTTTATATAAAATAATTTAAAACATTTTAAGATGTTTAAAATCATTTTGAGAGAAACAATGCCATTTGAATGTGAAAAGGTTATTTCATTCTTTTAAAAAGAAGCAGTTATAGAAACTGAAAAGGCTGATTGGAGAGTCTTTAAATAAGTAATCAATAGATTATGCAAGGGGTGAATTATGATCCCCCTTATGCTTTGTCATATAAGTGAGACTCGATTAGAAGGAAGCATTTTTGTTCTAGCTTTGCAATGGAGAGATGGCAGTGTGTTTTACTTCGGAAGCATAACCTTTATGTACAGATGTGTAGTCTTTGAACTCTTTGAATGTGTTAAGAAAATAAAGGAAATTTTTGTCTTGCATTCCATTTAGTTTCCTTTTGATCGTCATATACTTTGTGATCTACAAACATTCTTGATATTTTTTGTTTGTCATATAAGATTGTGAGTGTGATTATTATGAGAACTTTGAGTATGAAAGTAATCATATGATCTAAAGGGAATGGCTGCTCATTTTTCCTAATCATCTCTTGTGGGCGTTGAGAGTGAACTTTGTGCCATTTATCTCAAATTCCCTTTCTTTATAAGTTTGTAATCACATCTGTGTCATAGCTATGTGTAGATGTTAGTTTGTCTTTCTTGCTTTTTGGTTAAAAGCATACCCCTAAAAATTAGAATTAGATTTTATGAGGGAGTTGTACCTCAAAATTCAGAGGAAGATTGTTGATTCAATTAGCAATCTCTCCAACTGTTAGTTTCTTGTTTGTCTTTCATGCTGGGCATATTGAGTCTTTCTTATAATTATTTTGGGAAGACAAATCTCTTAACCAACACATCTATAATAGCTGAGTGCAACATGAAGCAACAACTATATATTTTGCCTTTGCAATTGACAGTGATACACAATCTTATTTCTTGTTGTGCTAAGAAACCAATTTGTTGCCAAGAAAGAATGCACCACCACTATGGCTCTTTCTATCATCAACACACCCTACCCAATCAACATCAGTATAAGAAATGTAAACTAAAATATTTTCCTTTGGGGTACCATAAACCATAGTCTTTTGTATGTTGTAGGTACTTGGAATATCCTTGTGACTGCCTTCAGATGATTTTTATTCAGAGTAGCTTGAAATATTACTACCATGCATACAACATGCATTATGTCAGGCCTAGACACAATTAGATACAATAAACTTCCAATCATTGATCTATATCTTGTCTGATCTACCAATGGTGGTTCATCTTCTTTTCTTATTTTATACCCCGTCACCATAGGTGTGTCAGCTAGCTTGCAATCTTCAATCTGAAACTTCTTCAACATTTCCCTCACATACTTGGTTTGACAAGTAAATATACCTTTGTTAGTCTAAGAAATATGCAAACCAAGAAATAATGATAGCTCTTCTAACATGGACATTTCAAATTCATTTTGTATAGTGTCAACAAACTGTATACACATCTCATTACTACTTCCCCCAAAAATTATATCATCAACATATACAACCAAAATTAATTGATGATCTCCTTTAGATCTAATATATAAATTACTATTCACAACACCTTTTCTAAACCATTGTTGTTGCACGTATGAATCTAGTCTTGCATACTAGGCTCTAGGAGCTTGTTTTAGCCCATACAATGCTTTCTTAAGTCTACATACAAAATTTTTATCCTTTGCTGATAGCAAACCTTCGAGTTTTTCAATATATACTTCCTCTTCAAGATTTCCATTTAGAAAATGTAGATTTGACATCCATTTGGTACAATTTGAAACTCTTGAAGACTGAGAATGCAAGGAACATTTTGATTGCTTCTAAATGTGCCACATATGCAAATGTTTCTTGAAAGTCTATGCCTTCAACCTATGCATAACCCTTGCGCACAAGTATAGATTTTTTTCTAACAAGTTTACCTCCTTCATTTAATTTATTTATCAATACCCCCTTGGTTTTGATTACATTATTGTCCTTAGGTCTAGGGAAAAGATCCCAAGTTTCATTCTTTACAATTTGATTGAGTTCTTGCATATCATGATAAACCCAATTTCCATCTTGACTTGGTTCTGTGAAGCTCTTGGGTTCAACCAAGGAAAGTAAATGTAAAATTTTAGGTTGAGTATCATTTTTAGATTGACCTTCTTGTGTCCTCATTGCAATATTTATCCTTGTCTACAAACCTGCTTTTTATCACCAATAATTTTCTCTTCTAGATGGTCTCTTTGTACAAATTTTGAAGGTGCCATTGTGTATTTCCTTTATTTTTACTCTACTATTGGCTTAGTATGAATTGATTTAGGTTCACATGATTCATTTTCAACTGATATAGTAAAAAGTGAATCCTAATCAAACTTAACATGTATGCTTTCCATAATTCTATATAGCCTCATATTATAGCATTTATATGCCTTGCTTCTTGAGCAATATGCAACAAAGTATCCTTCATTTGACCTAGCATCAATTTTTCCAAGATTGTCATCATGACATTTTATATAAGATTTGCTTCCAAACACCCTAAAATAGCTAACGAAAGTTGTCCTTCCTAACCACAACTCATAAGGAGTTTTGGTCTTAGTCACGCCCTATTTAAAATGTAAACAACTATATGAACCACATCCTTCCAAAATCTGTCAGTTAATCTTGAAAAAATTTAGTAAGGTTTTTACCATTTCTTGCACTATCCTATTTTACCTTTCACCCACACCATTTTGTTTTGGTGTTCTAGTTGCAAAAAGTTGTCTCTTTATACCTAGTCTTTCACTGTAATCTTCAAATTCATCTGATGTGAATTCTCTACCTCTATCAAATCTTAAACATTTCAGTCGCAGACTTGTCTCATTTTCAACCATGGGCCTAAATGTTCCAAATTTCTCAAATGTTTTTTAATTTTCTTTCAAGAAGCACACCTAGATCATTCTAGGGAAGTCATCTATGAATAAAATAAAATATCTTTCACTATTCCAACCTTTTTTTCTCATGGGTCCACATAAATCAATTTGTACCAGCTGAAGTGGTATTGTAATTGAACTCTCTTTAGTGCTGAAACTCACTTTTGTTTTCTTGCCAATTTGACAATGTTTATATGCAATGTTTGATGGCTTTGTGATAGAAAGCATACCTCTTACAACCTTCTTTGAACTTATTTTTATAAGACTATCAAAGTTCATATCTCCTAGCCTTTTATGCCATAACCAACTTTCATCCTTTTGACTCATGAGACATTTAAGTTCATTCTTTCCTTTGAGCTAATTAAGTATGTAGAAATTTCCATTTGTTCTATGTACACCAACAATTAGTCTTCCATCTTTCTCTATGTCACATCCATTCTTGTGGAATAAGACATTGTATCCATTATCACACATCTGATTGACACTGAGAAAATAGTGGTTGAGCCCTTCAACATAGAAAACATTTTGTGTTGTTGTCCTTCCATCATCAAAACTGACTGAAGTTTTTCCAACTATGGTAACTGTTGACTCTAAATTTTACCTTGGAAACAAACAACCTTATGGGAAATTCAGTGATGGGGGACCAATTTCGCAAGGTTCACTGAATGACCTCCAGAATTGAGAAGCCGACTCTTCCTTATGATTTTGAGAAAAGGGAAAAGAAAGGAAAACTCAAAACAACAAGATCTAAACCACTGAGGCAATACGCTAGAGCATCTTATAAAAACATTAACAGCATATAAAACCCAAAGACATGTGATTTTAAAGCCTATTCAACAATCTACATGCCCATATAGAACCATAATCAAGATATAACCAAAATTCCTTTTAATATAAAGCAATACGCACCACGCATCCACCAGATACCAAGTGAAAAACATAGTTTAATCGACAAAGTATTAGGCATATATTTCTAAAGTTATGTCAGAATTTCATAGATGCACAAAAAACTATCCTATGCATACTAAATATCAGCAATCATAAAGGCCACGAGCATAGTTTGATTATCTTGTCTTCAAAAATAAAAAACAACAGATTAAAGGCTAAAATCCCACAGAATATCAATCTCTTTTAAAAAAGGTTCTCTTTCATTTTTACGATGCACCCTTAGGCTTATATAGTGAAAAAATCTTTGATCTGGAATGATGGTTGCAGCCAAACATGCTTTTGCATGGTTGTCATGTGTCCACCATCATCATGAAGTTTGTTGCAACTATCCTGAGCTTGATCTCTGCATCACTATTTTCTTCCATGCGCATGACATGGTTGCCACCTGAAATTCACTTTTTTTGTTGCAACCACTAGATCACGCGGGCATTTTGCTTTTCCTTCATTCGCGTCATCTAGTTTCACTACGCGACGCCTTCCACGGCCTTTTACCCTCAAAAGAAACAATGGCACGCTTTTGAAATCTCCTCGAGCTAAAAAAATCTTCGGTCCCACACTTTGTCGGTCCACGCGGGCGGAGCTCTTGGAGCCCTCTTTCCCCTCGCCGCCGTTGAACACCCCGCGGTGCTGACACGTGGCACCCCCGTGTGCCTTTGGGAGAGTGTGAAATCGTAGGCCTGTAAGAAACTGCACCATGCTGACATGTGGCATGCTCGTACCTACTCCCCTCGAATAGCAGCAAACTAGTGTTGACTTGGTGGGATCATAACTTTCCGCTCGGCGCTTGAAATCTCATGCCGCTTACATCGTTGGAAAGGTCTTCAAAAGATCTAGTTTCAGTCCCTTAAGACTATGCCTTTAGCTATTGAGTTAAGGGACCATGAATAGTTTTGACCCCAAATCTTGCTCTGAAGGCCTCCGAAAATGCAGAATACTGAAACATAGACAAAAAACTGAAAATTGGATTTTCAGTTTTTCCTCACCTCTGATCGGTCCGGATCTCCTTTGGGCTGATTTTGACATGTTTCCATCAATGCCTTGACCATAGACCCCCAAAAGTGTAGATATTATCTACAATTCTTGGTGACTCACAGGGGAACCTCTGCCTACAGAGGATGAACCCAAAATTTCTAGTTTCACAGACCAGAATGCCTTATTCATGCCAAAAGGGAGCTTCCACCTTGTTGATTCATTCTAGATATCTCAGATCGGCTCTCAATGATGAATCATAAGGGCACACAAATGTCAACATTAGAAAACTGGAAGCCTTAGCTATCAATTGGGAACCAAGTCACAAAAGGATCCACAAAACATGTGCACTATTGCACTTGGAGGAAAACTGGAAACTAAAACATGCATTCTCTTAAGGAGAATGCAACATGTGCAACCACACTTCTTGGAAAGGAAAATATATCTAACTATTATTTACATGATCTCCACACTCTGAAATGAAATTAAACAAAGCCATTAACTGGCTTATCAAAATAATTTCTCTTTTTGAATAATTTTTGATGCTTCACATGTTCATGGACAAGCAACCATAAAGGGAAAAACAACAAGCATCCAACAAATTGTTGGAATGCCTCCCATAGGTCAGGAAAAAAGAATCTCACCCATCCTTGACTAGTTTCTTCTTGTAGCGAATGGGCGGGCTGAACCTACTCTCCTTGATGCTCATCTTCATGCTTAGAGGTAAGCATGACCAGGAGCAACTTGCAGCTCTCTAGTGGAGCTAGATGCCGGACGGGGCATCTTCATGAAAGTATCAAGTCCAGGCAATCAACATTGGACCTGCAGTCATTATCTGCTTCCTCCAGGTCTTGTTGACTAAGGGTTTGACCCCAATGGCTCATCTAATAGCATGGAAACCTCCCCTTGTTGTGCACACTCATAATGGTACTCCTGCTTAGGAGATGATGGCTTGATGTCAATAGATGAGCAGAAAGCTTCCAACTCATCCCAAAATAGGTCTTCATCAGTCTCCTTCTTGCTTCGCTCCATGACATAGATCACCCTTACTTCACAATAGTTCTCATGATGATCTATAGGAGCACCAAGCTCCTCATCATCTGATTGCTTCTTTAGAACTTCTTCCATTGTAGAAATGGAAAATTCCTCTTCCTCATGGCCAACAAAGCAAGGAAGTTCATCAAATGAGAGGAATAAATCCTCTTCTTCATTTTGCTCCCTTATTTGGTTGATGCCTTGTTGTTGCGGCTGCTCACCTTCATCTTCCGTTGGTTCTAAGGGTGGTTCTTCAACCTTGCAAGCATAAAGAAGCTCACAACCGACAAACTGCTCCCCTTCTTTTGTTTGTTCACAAGACCAATCAGCCCTCCAAACAATAGGTCCACCCTTAAAGAGTGAAATGGTATCAGGAATGGGGCACTGAGGGGGAAAGATTTTTTGCAAAATAGATCGAGGGGGATCGTTAGAAGGCATCCCCTACATGGTGCTTGGGTTTTCAAATTTGGGAGCTCCACTAGTGGCCGATTTCCCTTCTTGCATGAGCTTCTCTTCCACAATTGTTAGTCGTCTGATCTCTTCTTCCCTAGCAGAAACTTGCATTGCAAGGAACTGCTCTTGCTATTTTCTCTGAGCCTCTGTCTGCTGCTACTGAAGTTGGGCCTAGTAAGCAAGTTGATCTTATTGTAGGCAATATTCTTTCTCCAAATTGATAGCCTTCAACTGTTCTTGGAAATTCATCATTATTTCTCCAACGCTAACATTCTCCAAGCTCAACATATTTTGATGCTCGAGGAAGGGATTGACATGCTGATGGGAGACATAATAAGCCTCTTTCGGCTACTGGTAAGCATATGCAGGCTGCCAAAAAGGTTGTGCAGGGGTGGGCGGGAGGCAAGTGTTAAGAAATTGCTCATAACTTGTTGTAGTAGGGGAATATGAAGCAAAACTGGAAGCATATCTAGCTTGATGTTGTTGATGGGGAGGCGAAATGATTGGATTTTCATGGAAAGGAGGTGGAAACATGCACCATTCATAATATCCTTCCATAATAAAGCATAAGGAAAACATAGAATCTACAAATGATGTTTTAAACAAGAGCAAAAGGTCTGCTCAAAATAGAGAACCGTGTACATGCCAATAGAATCACCTAAATGATCCGAACTTGCAGAGTCGCCAGGTGCTTGCAGAATACCTCTTTTAAGGCTAAAAACACGGAAGAATGCACCAAATCTCTAGCGAGCGATGTAAAACTCACAAAATTCTGTCCCATTAGGCGTGCCAAAAAAAGAACTGTTGACTCTAAATTTTACCTTGGAAACAAACAACCTTATGGGAAATTTAGTGATGGGGGACCGATTGCGCAAGGTTCATTGAATGACCTCCGGGATTGAGAAACCGACTCTTCCTTATGATTTTGAGAAAAGGGAAAAGAAAGGAAAACTCAAAAGAATAAGAGCTAAACTACTGAGGCGATACACCAGAGCATCTTATAAAAACATTAACAACATATAAAACCCAAAGACATGTGGTTTTAAAGCCCACTCAACAATCTACATGCCCAGACATAACCATAATCAAGCTATAACTAGAATTCCTTTTAATATAAAGCAATACACACCACACATCCACCAAATAACAAGTGCAAAACATAGTTTAATCGATAGAGTATTAGGCATATATTTCTAAAAGTTATGTCAAAATTTCACGAATGCATAGAAAACTATCCAATGCATACTGAATATCAACAATCATAAAGGCCACAAGCATAGTTTGATTATTTTGTCTTCAGAAATGCATACTAAATATCAACAATCATAAAGGCCACAAGCATAGTTTGATTAACTTGTCTTCAGAAATACAAAACAATAGATTAAAAGCTAAAATCCCATAGAATATCAGTCTATCTTTTAAAAAAGGTTCTCCTTCATTTTTACAATGCGCCCTCAGGCTTATATAGTGAAAAAATGTTTGATTTGGAATGATGGTTGCAGCCAAACAGGCTTTTGCATGCTTGCCACGTGTCCATCCTCATCATGAAGTTCGTTGTAACTGTCCAGAGCTTGATCTCTGCATCACTATTTTCTTCCATGTGCGTGATATGGTTGCCACCTAAAATTCACTTTTTCTGTTGCAACCGCTAGATCACATGGGCTTTTTTATTTTCCTTCATTCACATTGTCTAGTTTCACTATGTGACGCCTTCCATGGCCTTTCACCCTCAAAAGAAACAATGGCACACTTTTGAAATTTCCTCAGGCTCAAAAAATCTCTAGGCCCATGCTTTGTCGGTCCACGCGGGCAAAGCTCTTGGAGCCCTCTTTCCCTTTGCCGCTGTTGAACACCCCGCGGTGCTGACATATGTCACCCCCACGTGCCTTTGGGAGAGTGCAAAGCCACAGGTCTATGAGAAACTATGCCATGTTGCCATGTGGCGTGCTCATACGTATTCCCCACAAATAGCAACAAACTGGCCTTGACTTGGCGAGATCATAACTTTCCGCTCGGTGCTCGAAATCTCAAGCCGCTTATGTCATTGGAAAGGTCTTCAAAAGATCTAGTTTTAGTCCCTTAACACTATGCCGTCGACTATCAAGTTAAGGGACCGTGAATAGTTTTGACCCCAAATCTTGCTCCGAAGGCCTCCGAAAATGCACAATACTGAAACATAGAAAAAAAACCAAAAATTGGATTTTTGGTTTTTCCTCACCTCTGATTGGTCCAAATCTCCTTCAGGCTGATTTTGACATGTTTCCATCAATGCCTTGACCATAGACCCCCAAAAGCATAGATATTATCTATAGTAACAATGTCATTTGATCCAAATCGTATTGTTCCTTAGAAAGTCTCTTTTAATGAAAGAATTTTACTTTTGTCACTAGGACCATATGATTTGAGCAATCATTGTCAACATACCAAGTACCATTCTTGTCTTGTGCATGAAACACTGCCTAGACAAGAAGAAACTTCTCTACTTTTTTCTCTTCCTTCTTCACCTTCCATTCTCTTTTAGTTTCTTTCTTTTGATCTATATCAGATTTAGTTTTATTTTCTTCCTTTTCATGGGTATTCATTTTCTTGTCTTGTTTCGGAGACTTAATACCACTTCTTCAAAATTTTGCTGTATGACTAAAGTTGTAACATTTATAACATATTGTAGTGAAATTAGTAAGAGGTGCAAATGAATTTTGACTCATAAAAGTATTTGTTCTCATGTTAAGTCTACAATCTACAACCTTATGACCAGACTTATTACCAGAGAAACAATACACAAGTAAAGAGTGAATGAACATGAATGCTTGTTCTTGCTTAGGAGAAGGAAATCTTGTGAATAATATCTTCTTACTGTTAACTTCAATGAATCCCCTAATTTTCTTGTTTTCAAATTTCTTGTCATCTATCACATCCTTCTTTTTTGTAGCTGATTGGATCTTCTCTTCATCTTTCCCTTTAACTTCAAACTTTACAAAGGCATCATTGCTTTTGTCTTTTCTTCTTATGTGTCACAATGCTATTAGAACACTATCCCTTCGCACAACCTAGCCTAGTCAATATGTTATACTTTCATTGTTTACTCAGCATGTCATCCAAGGCTTTAGTGCTTTTCTCATACTTCCTTAGACATACTATCTTAGCCTCAAGTAGCTCACATTCCTTTTCTTTGGCCTGTAAATTTTCTGTCAAATCATCCTCTATCTTCTTTGCTTTTTCAATTTTAGTTCTAAGATTGATTACTAGCGCTTCAGATTCATCAATCTTCTTTTTGTAATTTTGATTCTTTGCTCTTACATGGTCCAGTGCATCCAAGGCAGAAATGATCTCTCCTTCCACATTAACCTCAGCTTCATCTTCTTCATTGGATTTATTTGATTCATTATCATTTTTCAGTCTCAATTTCAACAATTGCCATGAATAAATATTCTTTGTTTCTAGGTTCAATGACATTTTCAACATCACTTTGAACATTTGAAGTACCACTATCTTCTTTGGAATATAAGCTTTTCTGGTTCGTTCCTTTCTTGTACTTAAGAATTTTTTATTGATTTTGATTCTCCTTTTTGTTTCTACATTGGGATGCATAATGTAGTTTTGTTTTGCACTTGCCTGATCCTCTTTTTAATCTCCTTATGAAGTTGGCCTCTTCATGGTCAACCTCATAGTCTTCCACCTTAACAACCTTGAGTGCAACTTCTCTCCTTGATGTATCACCTTTTTCTATTGTCATTTCATATGAGGAAAGAGATCCAAAAAATTCATCCATTGAAAGTTTATCTATATCCTTAGCTTCTTCAATAGAAAAGAATTTTGAGTCATGCCTTGACAGTAGAGATCTTAACACCTTCTTCACAATCATAGCATCCTTAACCTCTTCACCAATACCTCTGAATGAATTGACAACTTCATCCACTCTAATAAAATATACTGCAATTCATTCTCCTTCCTTAATCTTCAACCCCTAAAATTGAGCTCTATAAGTCTACAAGTTGGCTTGCTTAACTGTGTCATCACCTTCATAGATACTATGAAGTTTGTCCCAAATCTCCTTTGTAGTGCATTACCTTAACAAATTTTGAATTTGATAGTCCACATAATATAACATTATTTTCTTTTTCATTGTTCTCATATTCATTATTTTCATCTGGGGTAGATGGAGAATTAGTAGGCAGTGTATACCTAGTCACATTTGCCTTCCATATATCAAATCCAAGAGAGGAAATGTAGGATTCCATTATGATATTTCAAAAAGCATAATCTATTGCATTGAATAGTGGTACCTTGTTAAATGGAGCTCCTTCATTTCTAGCCATGTGTTCAAAACCAAGATCTACCTTGAGTGGCTAAGCTTGTTCCAAGGAACCTCACTTTGATACCAATCATTGAACACACTAATAAATTGAGGGGGCAGGGGGGTGAATCAGTGTATCACACTAAGCTAAATTTCTAAAACTTTAAATTTATATTAAGTAGATTAAAACATTGAAGCATAGATACTCAAGAGAACAACCATAACACCAGATATATGAGGAAACCCAATGTGGGAAAAATCTTGCCGAGAATAGCTACTAGGATCTACTATCCTAATCCAACCTCATAATGAAAAATCTGATTACAATGTTTATGAGAACCAACTCAAAGGAACACCAATCCCAAAACTTTAATGGATACCAATCCAAAGGAGCACCAACCCCCGATTTAGAAGCTACAACTTCAAGGAACTACAATCCCTATTCTGAGCACCCACTTAGACTAATCATGATAAAATAAAATAAATATATTTATCTCGTTATAGATGTATTCTGCAATTCTATTTGTTCTCCCCTTCAATTTTTCTTGATGTAACAATTCAACTCATAATCTAGTCTACTTTTCAACTTCTAGCTCCCTCCTCTTTATAGTATCATCTGAAAAAAAAACTTTTATATGTCAGTTTACATATATTTATATATTGACCCTTTTTCTTTCATGTCGGCCAAAAATCTATTTCCTAATAACTCATCACAGATTAGTAAATCAGTTAGTTTCAATGTTATCATGCAAATTGATCTGTACAACTCTCTTTTTTTCATTCTGGATCATTCATCTATTCAGTTTAACTTCACAACTCATTAATCATGTAAATCATCACAAATTGACCAATGAAATTCAAAAGGGTTTCACGGTTGTTTCATCATATCGACCTATTGCCCTATTTACACACTAAAAGGAATTTATTTAGATCATTAAATTTGAACTATCTATCATCTTGTTTTGATTAAAATATTTTGTCATTCTCGCCACCGTGGTCTTTCCATGCACCACATCACTTTACAACTTACACAATCTCCTTAGGTCTTCATTTGTATGTCACATCAAAGAGACTTGGAAAGTGTTATCGATGAGTTGTTATTATACCTATATGCTCTCCACAATCTCCATTATCTCTTGTTCAATCTCTCATGTTCCATCAAAGGGACTTGATAAGTCTCTCTTTGATGTAGTCATGTCTCATCAACACAACCTTATCGCCATTGCAAATCCCAATTAACTTACCATATTAGTATGAATTTGTTGTACCAATGAGACTGAAATTGACTCTCACAGAAATCACAAACTCTCATTAACACAACTTTCTCAAGACACACTCCAAGTTAAGTGACAAAAGCACACGAGCCATAGCTCAATTTACCAACTGTGCATTGGGCTATATAAATAGTTGATAGCTTTGCTACACCAACAATGTGGGATAAAAACATTGCTATATTCATCTGCACATGTTCTTCCTACTTTGTTCGAATGCATTCATCTATTCTAACCAAATGCAAATGCTCAACGTGCAAACAAGTAGTTGACAACAATGCCAACACATGAGTTGACACAATGAGTCGAATGCACAATTTCTCAGTCGAATGCCAACAAGTTGTAAGAGAATTTGTAAGAGACAATTTTTGGGTATTTTCGACTCATTTGAAGGAGATACATGAGTTTTATAGGTGGTTTTGTAGTCTATTCTTTGGTGATACCATGGTGGTATTCATCCTCACAAATCTCTATAAATTGAGGCCTTGATCTAGAGTTATCAATTCAGTCTTGTTTAGTTTCCAGGATAACGAAGTGCTGCCAGATTTTACAGAGGTCTACAAGAGAAGTGTATTGATGTTGTAATCTTTATTTTATTAGTGATATACTTGCCTCTCTTTTTGTGGTGAATTTTTTTTCCCAAGGGTTTCTCCACGTAAATCTGGTGTTTTGTGTGTTATGTTTTTCTTCTGCAATCAATTTGTTAAGGGTTTGTCTTTAGTTTCAAATTTGCAATAATATTCATTTAAAGTTCATATTGGAAGCTTTTCTTCACCTTGTTTTACAACATAATCAAGCCTTAATGACTAAAGATAACGATCTTTGTATGCTATGGCATTAGAATTTTTATAATTTGAGCACTAATTATTCTCTTATAATTAATAAGAAAAGCATGGTCAAAGGGCTTCCCCCACTTGCGAAGTTGGGTGCTATTTTTTTCCAGTTGTATTATTTGAAGACAACATTGAGCACCCTTTTGTCCTAGTGAGCATCATGGGAGCCAACCTTTTATTTTTGTGCATACTGATCTGTATGTTCTATTGGCACCTAGTCATAATGGATTTTGGTACTATTATCTTTTCTCTTTATAATCACATAAGGAAAATGTGGGTATATTTATTAGAGAGTAAATATGAATCCTTTTCCTACTTCAAATGGTTTCACACTTCGTGGAAAAAGATACAAATCATCATATTTGTGTCCTCCACATGAATCGAGGGAAAGAATACATCAACATACAAATATCTACCTACTTTATGGAAAATGGGATTCATCATCAACTATCTACAACATACACACCTCAACAAAATGGATTTATTGAATGAAAAGATCACATAATCATGGAGATGGTACTTAGCATGTTGAAGGATTCTCACTTAGGACATTCTCATTGGGCTGAAGTTGTGCACATAATATTTTTTATCTTTGAATCATGTACCAACCAAAAAACTTGATGAAATGACACCAAAAGAAGCCTTGGCATGAGTAAATCCATCTACTTATCATTTTTGTATATTTGGTTGCATAACACACACACACACACACACACACACACACACACATATATATATATATATATATATATATATATATTCCTAAGAAAAAAGAAACAATCTTGATGAAAAATATATTAAATGCCTCCTTCTTGGTCATAGTAATGTGTTTAAGACATATCATCTTATGGATCCTAAAAAAGAAGATATACTTTAATAGAGATGTCATTTTTTATGAGAAGAGTTAGCTAACTTGTCCTCCCACAACATTGAATACTTTAGATAGTGCTCCTATTTTCAATTTGAATAGGAATGTTGATAGTCAACTAATTCAACACTGTCAAATGTCACAAGACCTATGCCTAATGATAGTTCTGATACTTAACGTTAAGTACAGATGCCAAGCTAGCAAGATGAGAGTGGGGGGTGAATCATACAAACTTAATCTTTCATAAAAACAATAGATTCAACCTCGATAACATATACTTCAGCAATATAACCAAAATTGCTAAACATGCAAACTCATAAGCATATAAACATCATAACACTCATACCACCAGATTTAACGTGGAAACCCAAATAGGGAAAAACCACTGTGGGATTTTGGACCCACTAAGAAATATACTCTTCTAGAGTATGCTCAGTTAAAAGCAAATCCTGTTAAAGATTACAAACACATCGCTAGATGTGAACCGGTTAAGGGATTTCCCTTAGATCTATTAGGATCTTCACCTTGTTAGAAGTGACCTTGTTAAAGGATTTCAAACACTCAATCAGAATGTCACCTTGCTAGAGGGTTTTACAAATAAGATTGTTAAGTCCACTCGGTTAAGAGATTTTCTGTCACTTCACAAAATAACAGTAATAAAAATCTATTTGCAACTTCACATCTAAAATGCTAAAGCAGATTCTTATTTGCTCAATACAATCTAGTCATAGGACTTATCTTGTCCCTCTGCTGGGCTCTATACTCTGTTAATCAAACAGGTCTTCAAGCTTCTGTTCTTGGTAATAACTATGTAACATCCCTGTGCTTACACTTGCCCGCATACATTGTTTATCAACTGTTCCTTATTTATAAAGAATTTGCTAACCACTGAATCTCCTTGATCACATATCCCATGATCAATCATAGCCATCAGATCTTCAAACTTGACTAGGATCAATGTATCCTTCAATTTGAAAATGTTTTACCTCATCTTGGAACTTGCATACATTTCTTGGAACTTGTGCTAAGGTATTGCGGTTCAATCTGCGCTGTAGATCTTCCTATCGATTTTCCTTTGCCATAGATCCTTAACAAACTTCATGCATGGTATACCAATCATTTAATCAATTCCAACTCAACAACTTCCTTCATTAAATAACATTTCTAATCATTTAATGCATTCTGTTATAGCTCAGTTGCAACTCGGTAAATACTAAACTTCACTCGGTAGACATTTCGCCTTCATTAACCGATAGAGATAACCTTAGGGTTTACCGACTAGGTTCTTTGCTCGGTAACATAGAATAGTATTAATGTTACAATCAACAACATATGTAGGATATCAAAACAATCTAAACATCATGATCTCATCATTGTTTAACTCGGTAATAGTTTCCCATTGAATAACTTATTTCTCCCCTTATTCATCACAATCTTTCTGTGTCTTTTACCGACATCTTTATACTCATCAAATCATACTTCTTAAGATATGGCAACATCATAATGAATTTGAAAATCAATTAGTTGACATCAATGATAAAATAATAATATTAAGACAGTAAACATCCTTAATCAGTTATATCCATAAACATCAACAACCTTCTCAATATCCTTGAAATGCCAACAATCTCTTATTGTCTGTTATAATGCCAACAATCTCCCCCTTTGGCATTGATGGAAAAACCAATTGATTTGACCTAGTTGATTCAGATTCAGATTGTTGTGAGATTTTTAAATGCTCTCCCCCTATCATCAGACTTCTCCCCCATACATTAGTCTTCTCCCCCTTTGACAACAATACCAAAAAGTAAAAGAGCCAAAACATGATTTCTTCCGATGAGAAGTGAATTCCTTGTTGTTATGTGTCAACTCAGTCTTGATCAGAGCATTATGTCTTCAATTCCTGTTCCCTATATTTGTTTCCTGCACACCTTTAGAAAATCTCCTAAAGTGTGTAAATAAGCATCAATCCACACATAATATTCTGTAGATTCATCGAATTGATGCTTTCACCGAACTCGGTCAGTTAGTAGAAGATAGGGGTAGGACCCCTAACTTACTTCTGAGATACTCAAAAGTGTCCCTTGGCAGTGGCTTGGTGAGGATATCTGTTATTTGTTCCTTTGTGCTAACATACTACAACACCACTTTCTTCTCTTGAGCTTCTTCTCTAAGATAATGATATTTGATAGAGATGTGCTTTGTCTTAGAGTGCATAACAAGATTATTTGAAATGTTAATGGCACTAGTATTGTCATAGAATATAGTTATTGACTCGGTAAATTTCTCATTTATACCTTCCAATAGTTGTTTGATCAATGCTATATTAGTACAATTCAATGTTGCAGCAACATATTCATCTTCTGTTGTTGACTGTGAAACACATCTTTGTTTCTTTCTAAGCCAACTCACTAGTCTTTCTCCTAAAAAGAAAGCTCCTCCACTTGTGCTTTTTCTGTCATCAATGTTGCCTACCCAATCAACATCAGTATACACTTTTAAATCAAAGTCATTTCCTTTCTGATATACTAGGCCATAATCTTCAGTACCTTTCAAGTATCTGAAAAGTCTCTTGATTGCTATCATATGTGTCTCCTTGGGATCTGCAGAAAATCTTCCAACTATACCTATTGCATGTGCTATGTCTGGCCTGCTGTGAACAACATATTGTAGCTTTCCAATCATGGATCGGTAAAGTGTCTCATCGATAGATGCAGATTCGTCATTCTTTGATAATTTACAGTTGGTAGTCATAGGAGTACTTATTGGTTTTGAATCCTCCATTCCAAATTTCTTCAAGATTTCCTTTATGTACTTGGATTGAGTAATGAAAATCTCATTTTTCATTTGCAGTATTTGTAAACCTATAAAATACTTTATCTCACTGTTTAATGACATCTCAAATTATTTGCTCATTTCATTTCCAAAGTTCTTGCATAAAGAGTCATTTCCACAAAAGATAATATCATCAACAAATATGGCTGAGATTAGTATTCCATTTTCATCATTCTTCATGTACATATTTTTGTTTTCACTTGTTCTCATAAAACCAATCTTGATTAAATAAGAGTGCAATCTTTCATACCATGCTCTATGTGCTTGTTTCAAACCATATAATGCTTTGTTCAATTTACATACCCGATCTTTATTCTTGTCTTCAACAAATCCTTCAGGTTGTTCAATAAAAACTTCTTCTTCTAATATACCATTCAGAAATGCAGATTTGACATCCATTTGATATACCTTGAAATTTTTGTAATCAACATATGCCAACAATGTTCTTACTCCTTCAAGTCTTGCCATAGGTGCAAAAGTCTCACCATAATCAATTCCTTCTTCTTGAGCATATCCTTTGCAAACTAGTCTTGCTTTATTTCGAATGACCTCACCTTTTTCATTTAGCTTGTTTCTAAAAATTCACTTAGTACCGATCACATTTTTGTCCTTCAGTCTTGGGACAAGTGTCCATGTGTCATTCTTCCTGATTTGATCAATCTCTTCTATCATAGGATTTATCCAATCTTCACTATTAAATGCCTCTTTCACTATTCTCGGTTCAAATTCAGATATCAAACATGTGTTCTATCTCAGTTTGTTCCTTGTCATCATTGGATCATCTTTATCTCCTATAATTTGACTTGATGCATGATTCCTTCTGACATACTTGACTAATACAGATCGGTAGGCTCTGTGTGATCTTCTTCATCACTTGGTAATTGGACATTCTCTTCAGTTCCTTCAGTAGCTTTCTTGGTAGGACTTCTCGGTTGAACATAGACAAATTCTTCATAATCTTCTGGTTCTTTGGAGTTTCCTTCATCATTTCTTTCTGCAAATTCATCAATTTTCACATTTGCACTTTCTACTATTTTGTTAGATGATTTGATTAGACATTTAAATTTTTTACTTCTAGAAGAATAACCAAGAAATGTTCCTTCCTCACTTTTCTGATCAAACTTTCCATTTCTATCATCTTTGTGTACATAGCATCTACTTCCAAAGATTTTGAAGTAACTTACATTAGGTTTCTTGTCATACCATATTTCATATGGTGTCTTCAAAGTTCCTTTTTTCAGTTGTACTCGGTTCAGGGTGTAAACTGCTCTGCTTATTGCTTCTCTCCAAAATGTTTGTGGCACTTTCTTTTCAATCATCAGGGTTCTGGCACAATCCACAATAGATCTATTTCTTCTCTCAGCTATCCCATTTTGTTGTGGAGTTCTTGGTGCAAAGACTTGTCTTTTTATACCATGGTCATTGCAGAATAAGTTGAACTCATCAGAAGTGAACTCACCTCCTCTATCAGATCTAAGAAATTTCAGTTGTCTTCCTATTTTATTTTCAACTCTTACCTTGTACCATTTAAACATTTGAAAAGCTTCTGATTTTTCTTTTAAAAACATAACTGACATCATCCTTGAATAATCATCCACAAATAATGTGAAATATTTATCACTATAATAACTTTGAACTTTCATAGGACCACAAAGATCAGTGTGCACAAGATCTAAAATTCCCTTAGAAGTGTAGGACTTACTTGTAAGGCTTTATCTTGTCATCTTACCCATCTGGCATCCTTGACATATAGCATTCTCAGGCTTTTCCAAACTCGGTAGGCCTCCTCCTCGGTGCCTCTTAATTATTTTGATCAGATTATCAAAATTTACATGACAAAACCTTTTATGCCATAACCAGGTATCATCTATCTTTGCTTAAAGACACTTATTCCGAGTTGAGTCAAGGTGAAATGTATTACCTTTTGTTTGTTTCCCGGTAGTAGCTAACTTTCCATGCTTGTCATGAACTTTGACAATTCCTTTATGAAATTCTATTTGATATCCTGTATTGTTTAGCTGTGCTACACTCAACAAATTATATTTCAAACCTTCAACCCTATAAACATCATTACATTTAGCATTGTCAAGAAGTGTTATGGATCCTTTACCTTTTACCAGACATGGTGCATCATTACCAAATCTTACATAACCTCCATCATAATCTTCTAATATAACAAACTTGTGTTTATCACCTGTCATGTGATGTGAGCATCCACTATCTATGATCCAAGAATCATTAGTATTTATGTGAGATATTAGGGCTTTTTCTTCATACCTTTCTTCATCTAATCCATCCTTGATAGCCACATAAACTACTTCCTCTGTATTAGTTCCATCTGATTTATCATCATTGGATTCCTCATCAGCTATTAGGCATGACTTTCTATCTCTTCTTCTGAAGTCTCGGTGTCCTCTGTAATGATTATTTTTCTGTCTATCATCTCAGTAATCTCTCTTTTCACTAGATTCTTTATCAGGATACTTAGAAGCCATATGTCCTATTCTATCACAATTAAAACATTTCAAAGGTAGTTTTTCTTTATACTTACCTTTGCCTCTCGGTAACCTTCTGGCTAATAGTGCTTCAAACTCTTCTTGATTTTTGATTTCCTCATACAGTTTGTGTACTTCTTCCATGTTCTTACGAAATCTTTCACTTGCTCCACTATGATCTCCTTCAGAGTACTTATACTTTCTATCATTGTAATCATCAGATTCATCAAGATGAAAAGAACTGAATGCAAATTCAACTTTATTTACCGAAGACCCACTGTTATCAAAATTACTTAACTCAAATGCATGTAGCTTACCAATAGTAGCATCCAAAGAAACTGGCATATTGGGTATAGATCTCAATTCATTAATTGTAGAGACTCGGATTGCATAAGCAGGTAGAAGGGTTCTCAATAACTTACTTGTGACATCCTTTTCTTCAATGGTTCCTCCTGCTCCTTTGATTTGATTGACAATCTCCTTTAGTCTTGTACTGTGCTGGGTTATGTTCTCACCTTCATTCATCCTCACAGATTCAAGTTGTCCTCTTAGACTATCCACTTTTGCTCTTTGAAAATGTTCATCACCTACATACATAGATATGACCTTGTCCCACATTGCCTTGGCATCATTGTAGCCTTCTAGATCATTAAACTCTGAGTTAGTCAATGCGGATGTTATTTCAATCATTGCTTGAATATGTTCTTGCTTTGCCTTTATCTCTTCCATTGTCAATGGATAGTTGCTAGGTGTAATGAAATCATTCTCCAGATAATATACAACATATTCTCCAACTCCTGATAGGTGCAGCTTCATCCTTTTCTGCCATGTAGAGAAACTAGACTTGTTCAGCTTCGGTGCATCCCTCTTATACATCTTTGGATCTTTTCCTCAAGTACCTTTAAACTTTTTCTTCCGAAGTCCAAAGCTCTGATACCAATTGATAGTTTTGATACTTAATGTTAAGTACAGATGCCAAGCTAACAAGATGAGAGGGGGGGGTGAATCATACAAACTTAATCTTTCATAAAAACAACAGATTCAACCTCGGTAACATATACTTCAACAATATAACCAAAACTGCTAAACATGCAAACTCATAAGCATATAAACATCATAACACTCACAACACCATATTTAACGTGGAAACCCAAATAGGGAAAAATTAAACTACTTGAGAGGAATATGAATGCATGAATTATTCTATACAATAATTCTATTCACTTTAGTAGCAACTAACTCTTAAGAAACATCGGAATGACTTTGGCATTACTAATAGAAAGTACATGTAATTGAGGTAATACAAGGTGGCATTGATCCTAGAGGTAAATTTACCATTATTAAATGATAAAATTGTATTATTTTATGACTTCAACCTCTATTTTAAGGTCACTTGTTTTGAAGGGAAATATGAGAAAAAATTAAATCTTATTTTTAAATAACCCGAGAAGAAGTTAACTCAATTCAAAAGGTAAATAATTGAATAATTTTAATGGTTGGTACCCTTTCTCTAATCATTCATGTGGCATTTAAAACTAAGAAAATAAATCCAAGATTTCTCTTAAATTTGAGATATACATAAAAATGTGGGTATGTCATTCTTGTTTGAAAATCATGTCTAAATAGGTGAAAAACAAGTTCCACGTAGTGGCTAGTACTTGTCTTTTTAGTATTTTAATCTAATTATTGAATAGTTATAGCCATAATTATTATTAAACCTTGATTTTAACTTTAATTATAATTATAATATTTAATAATAACTAAAATTATAATTATAATTTAATTATTATAGAAAATTAAGATTATAATTCATTATTATTATAATAGTCTTAATCAATAATTATTTAGTTAAAATTATCAAACGATTATAAAGTCAAAATAATAATAATTAAAACTAGAGTTTTAATATAATTGATCAAAATACTTATTATCATAATTTATAACAATTTTACATGTAGAAACTGATCCCCATGGCTATCGAGCTTCTTTTCCTTAGCCTTTAGAGCTAGCCCCATTTCAAGAATCTTTGAATGGAGTATAAGTTTGTTGGCTTGATGACGATTGTAATGAATTCATCATATGTTGTCATTGATGAAACACATACACACATATGTTCATATAGTCTACCGGTGTGTGACTAAGAAGTTGTTTATACTAGAACCAGTATACTAGAGGTTTATATCTAACCGATATTTGGTAACAACCGGTCTATGCATGGAATCAAGTAGTAGAGATTCATAACTCGACATTGACATGAAGATCCAGTGGAGACTATCTCAGAAGCATCAAGGACAAGTGGTTTAACTCAAACCGGTACTAGTGTTCCAATCGGTATTCTTTGATTATGTGATGAGTTATCACAAGTCGTGATGAATTACCCTTATTGACAAGTTTTGGTGGTATTTTTGTGATGAGTTATGATTACTTGACTAGATACACTGCACCTAGGAAATTGTGTTAGGATTTCTAGTGGCCGACATGAAATCTAAATATTTATATATTGACAACACAATGAATTATTTTGAATGACGATGAGAAGCGAAGGAGATATATTAAGTGCGAAGGCAAAAGAGTTATGTTGTAGAGTATGTTGGTGAAGAAGTTCTGTGTAGAGCCCCTCCCCGATCAAGCTCTAGTTAACTCAGTTGACCATGGTTGACCTTACTAATAAATGCTATAATTCAATAGGATGGGCTATGTTAGATGGATGGATTGGTGAGAAAAGTAATTGAACCAGGTTACGAAATCATTTCACCTTGCGGTGTACATTTTGATGTGTTATGGATACATAACTTTTTTATGATTCTAGAATAGGATAACTTTGAGATGATGTATGTCATTATTGGATTTGCAGGACTTTATTATGATGATAGAAATAAGCTGCATAGCTTATGTATGGATCAAAATTACGAGGATTATGATAATTACTTATGTGGATTTATTTGGATATAAGATATATTGATTTGTTCAATGTCAATTGCATGCAGAGTGTTCGATGTGTATTCTTATTCATGTGTTTAATATTATATGAAGTTATTTGGAATTGCTAATGTGAAATTGAGATGCGTAGGAAAATTATCCATGTGACCATGGAAACATTATGGAGAACCAAACCTAGACCTATGTACGTTCGTAAAACCAGAGGTTGTCTATTTGGAGAGACAACACCCCGTATGTATCATATTTTATTTGTGAAAGTAAATGTTGCATGTGTGTTAAATTGAATTTATTAATTTGTGTAAATCCAACAAGGGACAAATTCCATGTGTAATTTTGTAATGTATTTTATTGTGTCACTTGACACGTGCTGATTTGTGTCTTAATTTTTGACTTGTCTCTTGGAGGGAGTTGTTTTAACCATAGCCTTTTCAAACATTTGAATGTGGTCTCAAATTTTCCTTAGGTAGAGAGTCTTTGGAGTGGTCAACTCAGGTTTGACCCGAAAGTTAACTTCAGATGGGTTTCTAAGGGGTCAAATGGACTCCTAGGGGTAGTTTAAAAGTTTTTCCTAAGGCCTATAAGGTATACCTATGGGTTAGGAGTATTTTTAGGCATGTGACTACTCCCATGTGATTGTTTAGTCACCTCAAAAAGTGGGTTTCCTAAGGTGAGCGAAAATTCAATTTAGAAGGTTCCATCTAGGTTAGATAACCTTCCTTTTGTTGTGAGATTCATTTTCCCACTTTCTCTTACTTTTTCCTTTTTCAGTTTTAGTAACCTGTGAGAACTCTCACTGAGGCCTTTATAGGCAGTTATTATAGATTTTGTGGGTAATCACCCACTCTCCATTTTTGGAGATCATGCAATTTTGGAAAGAAGAGTTTTGGGATAGAAATTTGGCTAAGTGTAGAAGAAAGGATTGTGGAATTGGGTGGCTCATCCTCAAACTAGTTCTAGCAAACCTTTGGGCAGCTTGAAGGTTGGATTCATCTTCTCTCTTTCATGTTGCATGTTTATGTTGGAAAGATTGTTTGTATGTATAAGTTGTTTTCTTGTATTTTCCTTTGTGAAATTATTATGTGACCTACCTGTTATTTCTTTTATGCATTTTCTTGTGATTTGGGAGTAACCAAGGCCTCCTACTCTTGGGAGAGTAGGATGGCCTTGCGGGTGGAAGGAGTTTGACAGCCCTCGAGTTAGAGGATCTCTTTATGAGAGTGATCTCAAGGGTTTTATATGTGACCCTTGCTGCATAGCCTTGTGTATGCATTTGGGGGCCATAAGGAGAGAAAGTATGGCATGGATGCCTTGGGGGGGATAAGGATGTGGGGTTAATGTGCTTATGATATAACTTTTTTTTCCATGAGATGGCTTTGTGATCTACCATTATTGCAATCTCCTCAGGGTATTTGGTCCACTTCCACCCATGTAAAAACATGACATTTTGTGATGAAGTGTAGCCTTGGTTGGGAAAGTGTTTGTTGTGCAAAAATCCCTATTGAAGTGCAAGGAGTGTAAAAGTATTAGGATCTTATACTCTAGGAATGAGTAACTAATATTCATTCAGAACCTAAGGAGAAAAGTGCAACCCAATCATGGCTAGTCACTAGTTACAAGACAATATGTAATACAATTTAACTACTTGACACAACCGAAGTAGGTTTGTAAATTTATGGCACTCAAGTGTGAAGGTATGCGAAAACATTAAGTATGGATGAAACAACATGCAGATGGAAATGGCTTATGGAAAGATAGTATAGCAGTATTATAATATGAAGGTTTTAATGATGATTAGTTGGTAGTATAAGATATTTTATGAGAACATGGATAAGGAGCTGAATTAGGTGGTTAGCCAAGCGAGAACTTGGAAATTATGGGAGTCTTAAGACATTGGTAATTATTGGACACCCTTATACCGTAATTGGGTAATAGGATATTGTAAGTTCTGATACTAAAAGTAAACTACAGATGCCAATAGCTAACAAGATGAGAGGGGGTGTGAATTATACAAACTTAATCTTCCATAAAATCAACAGATTCAACCTCAGTAACATATACTTCTGCAATATAACCAAAACTGCTAAATATGCAAACTCATAAACACATAATCATCATAATACTCATAACACTAGATTTAACGTGGAAACCCAAATAGGAAAAATTGTGGGATTTTGGACCCATTAAGAAATATACTCTTCTAGAGTATGCTCAGTTAAAAGCAAATCCTGTTAAAGATTACAAACACATTGCTAGATGTGACCTAGTTAAGGGATTTCCCTCAGATCTGTTAGGATCTTCAACTTGTTAGAAGTGACCTTGTCAAAGGATTTCAAACACTCATTAGAATTTTACCTTGCTAGAGGGTTTACAAATAAGACTGTTAAGTCCACTCGGTTAAGAGATTTTCTGTCACTTACAAAATAAACAACAGTAATATATATTTGCAACTTCACATCTAAAATGCTAAAGCAGATTCCTATTTGCTGAAAACAATCTAGTCATAAGACTTATCTTGTCCCTCTACTAGGCTCTCTACTCTATTATTCAAATAGGTTTTCAAGCTTTTATGCTCGGTAATCACTATGTAGCATCCTTGTGCATACACTTGCCCGCATACATTGTTTATTGACAATTCCTTATTTATAAATAATTTGCTAGCCGCTTAATCTCCTTGATCATATTTCCCATGATCAATCTTAGCCATCAGATCATCAATCTTGACAAGATTCAATATATCCTTCCGATCTGAAAATGTTTTACCTTTCCTAGGGACTTGCATTCCTTTCTTGGAACTTGCACAAGGTTATTGCGGTTCAATCTGCGCTATAGATCTTCCTACCGATTTTCCTTTGCCATAGATCCTTAACAAACTTCATGTGCGACATTCCAATCATTTATACATCTCCAGCTAATCATTGTCCTTCATTAAATAATGCTTATATTCATCCAATGCGCTCTATCATGACTCGATTGCAACTCGATAAATACTAAACTTTACTCGGTAGACATTCCACCTTCATTAACCGATATCGATAACCTTAGGGTTTACCGACTAGGTTCCTTAGGGTTTAGCGACTAGGTTCTTTGCTCGGTGACATAGTATAGTATTAACCTTACAATCAACAACATATGTAAGATATCAAAACAATCTAAACATCATGATCTCATCATTGTCTAACTTGGTAATAGTTTCCCATTGAATAGCTTATTTCTCCCCTTATTCATCACATTCTTTCTGTGTCTTTTACCGACATCTTAATTCTCTTCAAATCAATCTTCTCAAGATATGGCAACATCATACTGAATCAGATAATCAATTTCTTGACATCAATGAAAAAATAATTTTATAAATACAGTTATCATCCTTCTTCAGTTATATCAACAATCTTCAACAACCTTCTCAATATCTTTATTGAATATCAACAATCTTTCTTTCTACTGAAATGGCAACAAATATTATGATGATAAGGTGGTTTACGTGGTTTGAAGGAAATTGTAAGTTGTGATATGCCAAAAATTGGCTAGTAAGTAAATATAAATAAGTAATATGGAAAGAGATAACTTCTTTTTACCAAATTTTAATTAATAGGGTGAGTGTTGGTCACTTCTCAAGTGCACACCCCCTTGATATCATAAGTTGCATAAGGGAAGTAGGAGGGAATAAGTCAACTCTCCGCATTGTTTGAAATATGTCATGAAATGTGTGGGAAGGAATTAGTTGTCAAGCATTATTGATTTTACTTGACAATTAGTCCACCCCAAATGGTTCTTAACCATAAGTGTTAGTAATTTGGCAACATGCTCCTTATTGACGAGAATGAAAGGATGATTAGAGGTGAAAATTCAAGGAGCTAGCAAAGGTGCTATGAAAACAAATGACGTCCCTAGTAGAATTATATGATTACATTTTTTTTTCAAATCCTAAGTGTTTCTAAGTATACAAGTGACAATTTTGTGGCGAACTATCCACCTCATGAGAGTAAGACATGAAAGTGCCAATGCATAAGTTACCACATAATATTGAACCAAGGTTTAGCATATCAAGAAAATTAATAGAAGTCCTAGAAGAATGGACAGAGAATGGTAGAGTTAGTGCAATCACCTGTTAGATATAATTATGGATGTTAATAACCCTAAATAGATAACAGATTATGTCGAAAAGTGTGGCTTGCGATAGCAATCACGTGAAGGTTAAAATGGAACATGATCTATTAAACGATTGCAATCTCATGTGTATAAGATATTTCATAAATAATAAAGGAATATAGATAATCTAAGAATCTCAAGAGTCTAATAATCACTTCCTAACACACTCAGGACGTGTGATCTTGGGTGATGTGTTGCGGTTACTCCATATAGCATGGCTAGTATGGTCATCTTGTTTCGAGTTTGATTCGACAATATTTTTTACTTTCTTTGAATAGTATATTGCGACCTAGGGGCTAGTACTTTCTTTTTATTTATTTATTTTATGATGAAAGGACCACTAAATTTATGTTTCTTTTTATTGGAGCTATGGCACTTGCCATGTTGCCAATTTTAATATCTTTCAATTGCCGACACTTTTCTTCTTTGATTGGAATTGGCAAAAGTAACTTTTATTTTGATCTTTTCAAGTGTCAAGTGGTCATTTTGACGTTAATATACCTAGACCTAGTGATGTGATTTGTGTAATGTCTATCATGTTTGTTGAACCACTGATAGTGTGTCAAGGGAGAATACTGCAAGGAGTGAAATTAGGCACACAGAATAAACAAAGAATGTTATTTTGAAATAAGGTAAAGAAAGGAATACTCTCCTAAATAAAATTATTTGGGAGTAATCTAAGAGAGGAAATTTATAACTATATATATATATATATATATATATATATATATATATATATATATATATATATATATATATATATATATATATATATATATATATATATCTGTGTGTGTGTGTGTGATCTAGACCTAATGAATTGCGAAAGTGATGATAATTGTAGATTGGTAAATTTGGCATGTGTATGGAGATGATTGCGTGGATGAGATAAAAAAAAAAAAAAGTATTATTAATTTTCATCACTCCCTTGGAATGGGATGGTTATGTACCTTAATGTTTGGGTTTTGCGAATAATGTACCTATGAAACTAAAACCTTGGTGCCTAGAAATACCAAGCATTGTGGGCCCTAGGAGTAGAAAATTTCCCTACTTATGGGTAGGTTCAAAGAACTTAAACTTGATTATTCCTTGTTGCCTAAGGATGTTGCAAGAAATCATGCACCTAGGGTGGTTTACCAAATATGTAATTAACCCCCTTATGAGGCACCTTGATGTAAAATAAGTAGATTCATTATGGATAAACTGTGATGTCAATTCTCTTTAGTGGCGAGCATGGATGACAATTGCAGTGGGATAAACATGTTTTACATAGACCCTTAATAAGTATGACTCTTAGAAATTAATAAGTAAACTATCATGTGTAACCTTGATTATGGGAGTTGAGGTGTGTTATTGATATAATTTGGATGGTTCATTAACGTAAGTTGTTGAAAGATAGAATTTTGTAAACACCTACCTAAGATTGAAGGGAAATGTAAGAATTTGACCTTATGAAGATAGTAAGCTAATTACAATAATAAGTTGGTTTTGGTAATGCATCTTTCTAGTAGGCAAGATAAGATTTAGAGTAACCTATTGGAATTGTGGGAAATGTTAGGTCCCTATTTTGTATTCTGCTCATGCGACTTCCAGGAGTAAGTGATCTTTAGGGGAGGAGGATGTAGAGCCCCTTCCTGATCAAGCTCTGGTTAACTCAGTTGATCATGGTTGACCTTACTAATAAATCCTATAATTTAATAGGATGGGATATGTTAGATGGATAGATTGGTGAGAAAAGTAATTAAACCAAGTTTCATAGTCATTTCACATTGCGGTGTACATTTTGATGTGTTATGGATACATAACTTTTTTATGATTCTAGAATAGGATAACTTTGAGATGATGTATGTCATTATTGGATTTGCAGGACTTTATTATGATGATACAAATAAGATGCATAGCTTATGTATAGATCAAAATTATGAGGATTATGATAATTACTTGTGTGGATTTATTTGGATATAAGATATATTGATTTGTTCAATGTCAATTGCATGCAGAGTGTTCGATGTGTATTCTTATTCATGTGTTTAATATTATATGAAGTTATTTGGAATTGCTAATGTGAAATTGAGATGTGCAGGAAAATTATCCATGTGACCATGGAAACATTATGGAGAACCAAACCTAGACCTATGTACGTTCGTAAAACTAGGGGTTGCCTATTTGGAGAGACAACACCCCGTATGTGTCATATTTTATTTGTGAAAGTAAATGTTGCATGTGTGTTAAATTGAATTTATTAATTTTTGTAAATCCAACAAAGGACAAATTCCATGTGTAATTTTGTAATGTATTTTATTGTGTCACTTGACACATGTGCTGATTTGTATCTTGATTTTTGACTTGTCTCTTGGAGGGAGTTGTTTTAACCATAGCCTTTTCAAACATTTGAATGTGGTCTCAAATTTTCCTTGGGTAGAGAGTCTTTGGAGTGGTCAACTCAGGTTTGACCCGAAAGTTAACTTCAGATGGGTTTCTAAGGGGTCAAATGGACTCCTAGGGGTAGTTTAAAAGTTTTTCCTAAGGCCTATAAGGTATACCTATGGGTTAGGAGTATTTTTAGGCATGTGACTACTCCCATGTGACTGTTTAGTCACCTCAAAAAGTGGGTTTCCTAAGGTGAGCGAAAATTCAATTTAGAAAGGTTCCATCTAGGTTAGATAACCTTCCTTTTGTTGTGAGATTCATTTTCCCACTTTCTCTTACTTTTTCCTTTTTCAGTTTTAGTAACCTGGGAGAACTCTCACTAAGGCCTTTTTAGGCAAGGATTAGAGATTTTGTGGGTAATCACCCACTCTCCATTTTTGGAGATCATGCAATTTTGAAAAGAAGAGTTTTGGGATAGAAATTTGGCTAAGTGTAGAAGAAAGGATTGTGGAATTGGGTGGCTCATCCTAAAACTAGTTCTAGCAAACCTTTGGGCAGATTGAAGGTTGGATTCATCTTCTCCCTTTCATGTTGCATGTTTATGTTGGAAAGATTGTTTGTATGTATAAGTAGTTTTCTTGTATTTTCCTTTGTGAAATTATTATGTGACCTAGATGTTATTTCTTTTATGCATTTTCTTGTAATCTGGGAGTAACCAAGGCCTCCTACTCTTGGGAGAGTAGGATGGCCTTGCAGATGGAAGGAGTTTGACAACCCTTGAGTGAGAGGCTCTCTTTATGAGAGTGATCTCAAGGGTTGTATATGTGACCCTTGTTGCATAGTCTTGTGTATGCATTTGGGGGTCATAAGGAGAGAAAGTATGGCATGGATGCCTTGGGGGGCATAAGGATGTGGGGTTAATGTACTTATGATATATCTTTGTTTTCCATGAGATGGATTTGTGATCTACCATTATTGCAGTCTCCTCAGGGTATTTGTTCCACTTCCACCCATGTAAAAACATGACATTTTGTGATGAAGTGTAGCCTTGGTTGGGAAAGTGTTTGTTGTATGTTTTTCCCTTGCTTGTTGCGTTGCCTGAGTGTAACCTATCTAGGGCTTGGTTCTCCAAGCTTGGGGGTGGATTCTAGTAAGCCTAGGCTGGGAGGTGAGCACTCCATGGTCATAGCCTCATGATTTATTTGCAAGTTGCTTGGAAAGAGAAGAAAAAAAAAAACAAGCTAGGAGTTGCTGGATTTACTTGATTTGCAGAAAAAGATTAGGAAATGGGATATTTTATATTTTAGTTGCAGCAATGTGAAAGAAAAGCTATATGTTGTGTTCATTTTATTTATAGTCCTCATTTAATAGAAATGAGGGACTAGTTGGGGTATCTCACCCATTTGTATTGTTGGCTATATTGTATTTTAAATATACTTTAAAGAAATTCATTACTTTTATTAAGTATTATTTTGTTGCAAAATGAAATATTTATGTTGGGTTTAAGTTATGTATTGTTCTTGAAATAATGTTGGTTGCATACATGGTATTTTGAAAATAAAAGTTCATTTTATCTCCTTATGCATATTGAAATAATGGAAATGAGTAAAGTAGAAAGCTTGCATGTTAGTAAGAGAAAATTTAGCATTAGTCATAATTATTTATTCCCAAACACAAATCATGGTTTAATAGATTTAACATGCCTATCTCTAAGGTTAATTTGAAAGATTCTAGACTAATGTAGTTATTGAATATAGTTTAATTAATTCTCTCACCTTCTCCTTATTTATTTCAGAATTAAAATCTAATATTTGCACTATAGATTTATACCTAGATTTAAAAGAAGAAATATAAATATTTGACTATTGCTATGCTGTCATTTAGTTTATTAATTTCCTGCAAGTTAAAAATAACAATATTTATCTATGAAAATCCATATTAAACCCACCCTTGATTTAACCAATGATAGATTATATATATATATATTATATAACAAATAATAAAAAAATAAAAAATAAAGAATTTTTAAATTTATAAAAAAAAATGAGGGTTTTTGGGGGCCAAACCCACTGTGTATAAACATAGTGGTCGGCGTGGCTCGGGCCGCCACTGTGGCTACCCATAGTGGACGGCACGGGGGCCGCCACTGTGGGCAACCACAGTGGTCGGCATGGGGCCTACCACTATGGGTAACCATAGTGGAAGGGCACCCGACCACCACTGTGTTTACCCATAGTGGGTGGCGCCCGACCGCCACTGTGGGGAAACACAGTGGCGTCTGGGGGTGCCTCGCTCGACGCCCAATTCAAACCTTCCTCCGCTCCTCCCTCCATGGCCGCCGCCTCTAGCCGCCTCCACCGCTCTCCTTTGGCCCTACACAATAATATAAAACCCTAACCTGGTTTGGGTTAGGGTAGGTTTGAAGTATAAAAAAAAATAGAATGAAGGAAAAGAAATATAATAATAATGTTAATTTGATTTCCTTGTTTTATAACTTATAATTTTAGGGTTTGTTGTTATTCTGTTAGTTAGGAAACAAAAGAATTCTCTCTCTCTCTCTCTCTCTCTCTCTCTCTCTCTCTCTATATATATATATATATATATATATATCTGTGTGTGTGTGTGTGTGTGTTATATATTTACACATGATTATATATATGCATGTATAGGTCTAATTTTTAGATTATTATTTTATTATGTATTTATATTTTATATATGTTTTATATAAGCATATGGGCATGTAAATATTCGATTATGATGTTTTAAATTTTAAATATCTTTTAGAGTTTAATCTGTTATGATTTTATAGAGAATTTTGTAAGTTATTTGGCTATAGGGGGATTATTGTAGTCCACCTAAATTTAGGCTTGTCGAGATTAAAACTTTATAGGGCAAATTTTATTATGGATTTATTTAGCCCTTTAGTCAAATTTTAGACACATTATATTTATTGTTAAAATAAATCATGGGATTTTAAAATCTAATTGCTAGAGTTAATTTAATTAATTCCTACAATGATTAAAAAAGATTAATTGGGATTAATAATATCTCTTGTCAATTAATTTAGGGGTTTTTACTTAAATGAATTTATTATTTATAAATTGATGAGATAATAATAAATTCTTTTTAGAGTTAATTTTTCACATGCAAATTAGATTGTCCCGCTTACTTGACATAGTGGTTTAAATTAACTTTAGTTGAAGAAGAATTCAAATGTAGTTAAGACAAGTCTTGATACTGCATTATTTTAGCAAACTTAGTTTTATTAGGTTATGTTTTATAAATAAAAAAATTGTTCCGTTTGTGCCCAAAATTTTGGGCATGACATTCTGATCATAGAAGAGGATCTAGTCAAGCATGTTGTGCTATTACTAGATCACACTACCTGTTCTTTTCTAATTACTGCAATAGTTAAATCCCCTAACTGGGTAAGTTCTAACAAGCTTCACTGTACAAATCCTTTAACAAGGTGATCCATTAGTTTGGATTTATAAATCCTCTACTGAGGTTACTCCTAACTGGGTACTGCCTTTTACAAGATATATCTTTTAACTAAGCTTTGGGATCTTTAACAGGATTTGCTCCTAGCAAAGCACTTTTGTAGACCCTAACCAGCCAGTTATCTATTTCTACAGATAGTTAACTTGTGAGTTCCATCTCACCATGGTTTTTCCCATTTGGGTTTTCCATGTACAAACACTTGTGTTATAGTGGATGTCTTACTTGTTGTGGATGCTTTTATATCATTTTGGATTGCATGCATAGTGTTTAACAAATTTGTTGAATATATCTATCGGTCAGTGTTTGAAGTAGTTTTATTTTTGGTGTCACTGATTCACCCCCCCCCTCTCAGTGGTTTTCAAGTCCATCAATTGGTATTAGAGCCTAACTTCTTTAAATCCTAATCGCTTGGAAGGAAGCCTTAAAGCCACCATGGGGGACATGAGCTACTTTGAGATGGCTAGAGAGCTTGAAGCTAGTAGAAATGAGCTTGAAACCGTAAGGGTCAAACTCAAAGCTTCACAAGTCAAAAGGAGAGAGCTAACTGAACAACTGTTGGAAATATCTGATAACAGTTCTTCAGATGAGGCCAATATTGATGCTTTAGCCGAGGAAGTTGAAAAGTTAAATGGTGAAAAGCTAAATCTAAGGAGAGAGATAGAAAGTTTAACTATTTACACGAGTCAGGAACAGGAAGCCAGGAGGACAACCGAAGATCTTATCAAGGAAATAGACCATGAGATTGCCAAGATCAACCGATAAAATGTCACTATGCATGAGCATTTTAATACAAAAAGAGAAGAAAAAGAGAACTTACATCTAGATCTTAAATGAGCACCATATCTAAGAGAGAAGTAGTCAAAACATAATAAAGATCTTACCAGGTAGCTCACCGAAGCTAATGAGAAACTAGAGAAGTTCAACAAAAGTTCTGCCTTGTTAGATGAACAAATCCAATCACAAAGGATGAAAGGTGATACCTCTGGACTTGGTTTTAATACATCTGAGAAAGGAGAATCTTTTGGTACAAGGAGAAACATTCATAAGGCCAAAAATCCCACTGGTAAGAAGGTTTTTAAACCTGTTTGCTTTGTTTTCCATAAATTTGGTCACACTGCAAATGTTTGTAGAGAGAAACCTAATGGAAATGAAAGCTACAATACTAATGCTAGGTATGTGTCTAAGAAATTTGAAGGTCATTTCTTTACATGCAAAATGTATGGACACAGATCAGTTGAATGCAAAGATGGAACAAATAACCATGTACCACGTATGCATCCAAGACCAAATGACAAATGGATGAGAAATTATGATAACTGGGTCAACATGAACTGACAAAGACCCTATGGCAACCGGTTTAGTCCATTTGAGATGGAAAAGGTAACAAATTTAATTTGCACCATCTATAACAACCTTGCTCATGTGGCTATGAATTGCAGAAGAACTGGGAGGGGTAATGCAAGACCTTGGAGATCAACTAGTATGGCTTGTTATCACTGTCATAAACGGGGACATATGACAAAATTTTGTAGACTAGGAAGAGCCAACCGGTCAACCCTTCTAAAGATCAGAAAGGCAAGCAGAAGGTCAATATTGAAGAAAAAAGAGAAGAAATGAATCGAACTTGGAAGAAGAAGAGTGATGATTCACTTGGAGAAAAAACTATTCCTTCACCCAATGTGGAGAATCCTACACCAGTGAATTAAGCCTTTTCATATGGCTATGAGGAACATAATTGTAAATCCACCTCCGGACCCTTGAAGTGAATATTTGGCAAGATAATTTGAATGCATGAAATTTTGATAACTTTTTGTCAATCGGTTATCAACTGGTTTACATCTATGTATCATTAAGTGATGTAATTAGGGTTTGTAACCCTAATGGGTGAGCATTTATTGTAGTTGGTAAAAAGAATAAAAGCGAGTTTTCACTTTGTTATTTTTACCCTAACGCTTTCGAGAAATAACTTTTGAGCATTTGCAGAGCTAACTAAGGATTGTTAGCTAACTTTAGTCGAAGTTGCATTGTGATTTGTGTAATCAAGCTGATTTGAAAGTTGGAGAAGACTGAGCTGGTGTGCACTTGGGCATTCAACTGGTAAATGAGGCAATGTATGAAATAAGGTATTTCTTGATAATCTTGCTTCAAAATCTAGTTTATCTGGAATGACATCGTCTTCTAAGTCAATAGAGAAATTGATGATCATGTTAGAATCTATGGAAGTTGTAAAAGTAGAAAAGATCGTGTCTTATAATGCTTTGTCATAAGTTCCTAGTAGTGTCATAGTGAAAGGAGATCTGTCCAGCTACATTGACTATAAGATTGAGGATTTAGGATCATTGTTAATATATTCTCAGCTGAAATCCCTTTGTGATGAAAATGGGAAAATTTGAATAGAATATATTAGGGTTTACGAGAAAGGTTTTCATAATGCAACTTACTTTCTTGAAGATTTTTAAGAGGAACATATCCAAATTATCTTGAGTCGAGTTCATGGGGAGAACATTGATTTGGAAAGGACTCATAACATAACAAATGAAGCTATTCAAGCAGTAACTAGTTTTTACTCAACTGGTGAAGTACCTAAGTTGAGGCATATTTCAAAAGAGACAGTAAACACTCTAACCGGATCAACCTCTGATGGACGTTCTTTTTCTATCAATAACATCAAAGACCCAATGGTAAAGTTGGCAGCTATGGTTATAGGCTATTGGGTATTTTATTCTAGCAAATTGAATAGTGTTCCATCTGCAACGGTGCATACTACTTACAAGATGATAGTTGAAAATGTTAATTATGACCTTTGTGAGGCCATAAGGAGACAATTATTGTTAAATATTCAATCTATCAAGAACGATAGCAGTCAAAAGTTTAAATTTGGATAGTTATTGATCGATCTATTCTTTTATTTCAAGAATTTCCTATCGGGAATCGGTGATCTTGAATGGTCTAAGGATCTATCAGTATCTGCCCAGTTAAGAACAATATCCAGGCTGTAAAGAATACCTTTTCTGTTGCAATGAACAAATACTTCAATGAATTTTAGAAGAAGATGAGTATGAGAGTAAGATTGCCTGAGGATGTGGTAAAACATTTTGCTAAAGACATTATCTTTACAGTTACCACTGATTTCTGTTTAATGGAGGCCATTCAGCCTAGAGAAGAAGAAATGGAGCATATGAGCTATGAAGTCAACAATGACTTACTAATTGGTTATGCCTATAACCTGTTGGTATCCCCAAAGGATAAAAAGAAGGAAAAATTGGATACAGTTGAAGTTCAAACCGCACAAGCTAAAACCAGTAGTGTTTCTATCATAAGTGGTAAAGGTAAGAAGAAGAAGGCTGAGCCAGCACCTCTGGTGATAAAAAGTACAAGAGTGACACGAAGTGTCCAAACGAAAAAGGAACCAGAACCTAAGGTTTACATGAAAAAGGAGACAACATCGAAGAAGAGAGGTTAGAAACTAATTCTCCAAGAAGAATCTAAAGGTACTGACACTGAGGATGAACCCAAGAAGATGAAGGCAACTGGTAAATCGACCAAACTAGTAAAGAATGTGCCAAAGGCAACCGTGCCTATTGATTTCTCATCTTACAAGCCTGAGACTACCTTTGAGAGAATATTGAAGGCATTAGGAAGAAACATATTTGATATTGTCAGAGAACATTTTGATTCTTTCAACGAAGTTGAAAATGAACAAATCATTCAACAGGTAATCAATTATTTGTGCCATTATAATAGATTACCACATGATCTTGAAAAGGTTATCTCTAATTCCTTGTATACTATTCTTTTGAATAAATGGGAGGAAGCAATTCAGAAAAAAAAGGAATAATAGATAATGTATTTGTGCAATATTTTCCTAATTTATCAAAAGATGAGTTGAATGAATTGGTTGATAAGTACAAAACTCATTTTGCTTACAAATCCAGAAGATTGAAGCTGATCAATGGCAAAGTGCAAACTTTTGAGTTTGAGACTCATCAGATTACTTGTAACATCAAATGGATGGAAGAGATTATTCTTTCTTCCAACATTGAGAAAGAGATTGTTAATAGACTTGAAATGGATGAAGAAGAGATTGTGCAAGATGACGTTGTCTATCTTGTTAAGGATGAAACTATTATCCAATGAGTCATACTTGATGATGATAGCATAGATCTATCTGGTGAGATAAGTGCACCTGATATGCAGTCACTTGAAATCACTGACTCACATGTTACTTCAGTTGAGAAACCAACAACTCAACCAGGAGTGGATATTTTACCTGCAAAGGAACAACCAATGAAACCCCAACTGCCACTAGTTTCACAAGATATTCAGAAGGAATCTAATGCAAATGTTGATACACAGATCTCTGAGCAGGAAATAGTGAAAGAACAAGAGAAAGGAGAGATTGTTAAGGTAACAACCTCTAAACTGGTAACATCATTAGTTATTCAACAGATTGATGAAGATGAAGATGACTCACTAGGCATCTCAGGTCCTATAATTATTGATAGTACGAGTGCATCTGAAATGATGAAGATTGTAACTATTATGCAATCTAGGGCACACAAGAAGAGACTTAAAGAACAAAGAATGGAATTATAAATCATTCAGAATGCTATAGATATTCTAACGAGTCTGCTACCAAAAACAGCTACAAAGAATTTGACAACACCCATTAGCAAACTTGGTCAATTGGTTGCTAATGCATCTGACCAAATTAAGTCACTTTAAGAAGCAAAACAAACATATGCTGTGAAGAGTTATAGGAAGAAGCATGGAGAGCAACTTATGAAAGAGATTGATACAGGAAAACTTTCTCTATCACTTAATAAATATTTATTAAGGCAAGCTATTGAAACAAGAGGGAAATATCTTGCATCTACTTCTAATGTTTCATTCTTTTTTGATGATATTAATAACAAGAGAACTGAAACTGAGAAAGAGCTAGAGAAGATATGCAATGCATACATTCCACTTCAAGACTCTATTTTTGCTTTTAGAAAATCTGTGGATGATTTGCACAACATGTTAGACACCTATGATCTTGAGAAAGAAAAAAGACTCTGGTCACTGAAGGAATTGAAGATTCAATTGACTTCCCAAGTGGACATACTAAAAAGAGCCTACATGAATGTAGAAGCTATTTTAGCTACTCCAAAAACCTGTTCACTTGATTCCATGGAAGAGTTTCATATTCAGATTATTTCTACACTTGAGTTCACTAAACTTTCTAGAAACATGGGAACATGCTTTATCTCAGTTGAAGAGGAATTTTGGTGCAATTTTTCTAAGGATTGCTAATGTCTAAATCTTGATTCACTTTTTAAGTTGTAACTGTATATGAAAAACACTTTGATACAAATTTTCTATATATATATATATATATTGCTTTTTCAATTTGTCATTGTTTTATAAGGGGGAGTAGAAATATGTATGTGTGTTTTGAAAATTTTGTATGATGTATGTAGCAAGGGGAGTATGTGTATATTTGTATTTTTTATTGTAAGCACACTTACTGGTATTGCTGTAAAATTTTCTAAGTGTTGCCATCAATGCCAAAGGGTGAGATTGTTGGCTTGATGATGATTGTAATGAATTCATCATATGTTCTCATGGATGAAACACATACACACACATATGTTCATATAGTCTATTGATGTGTGACTACAAAGTTGTTTATACTACAACCGGTATACTAGAGGTTTATATCTAACCGGTACTTGGTAACAACCAGTATATGCATTGTATCGAGTAGTAGAGATTCATAACTCGACATCGACATGAAGATGCAACAGAGACTATCTCAAAAGCATCAAGGACAAGCAGTTTAACTCAAACCGGTTCTAGTGTTCCAACAAGTATTCATTGATTATGTGATGAGTTATCAGAAGTCGTGATGAGTTACCCTTACCGACAAGTTTTGGCAGTATTTTTATGATGAGTTATGATTACTTGACCAAATACACTGCACCTAGGAAATTGTGTTAGGATTTCTAGTGGCCGACATGAAATCTAAATATCTATATATTGACAACATAATGAATTATTTTGAATGATGATGAGAAGCGAAGGAGATATATTATGTGTGAAGGCAAAAGAGTTATGTTGCAGAGTATGTTGGTGAAGAAGTTATGAGCATAGAAGAGGATCTAATCAAGCTTGCTGTGCTATTACTAGATCACACTACCTATTGTTTTCTAATCACCGCAACAGTTAAATCCCCTAACCAGGTAAGCTCTAACAAGCTTTCCTGTACAAATCCTCTAACAAGGTGATCCATTAGTTTGGATTCAAAAATCCTCTACCGAGGTTACTCCTAACAGGGTATAGCTTTTAACTAAACTTTAGGATCTTTAACAGGATTCGCTCCTAGCAGAACACTTTTGTAGGCCCTAACCGATAGTTAACTTGTGAGTTCCATCTCACCGTGGTTTTTCCCATTTGGGTTTTCCACATAAAAACACTTGTGTTATGGTGGATGTCTTAATTGTTGTGGATGCTTTTATATCATTTTGGATTTCACACCCCCCCCCCCCACTCTCTCAATGGTTTTCAAGTCCATCAAAGTTTAGTAGAGTTTTCTATTTTGGTTTCATGGGTTTTTGCTATAAGTGAATGTGTCTCTTAGTGATTGAGGGTTGAAATATTTCCCCTCTTGGTTTTATTTTCTAATGTATGTAATTATTATTTTTATATTAATATATATTATTATCTTTTATATTAAAATTATTATATTTATAATTACACAACTCAATTTAATATGATTATATTCACCTCAACCACTCTTGTCATAATATTTACCATGTCATTTACTTTTCTCACTTTTTTTATTAGTATAATATTTATTCGTGCACAACAATTATTTTTTAAGAGTTATTTTTTATTTTTTATTTTTTTAAATTGAGTAGTTTTTAAACATATAAATATTAATATGTATTTAAATGTATAAACAAATTATTTAATTATTGAACAATGATGATCATAATTATTATCTAATCTAATAATTAATAATAACTAAAATTATAACTATAGTATAATTATTATAGAAAACTAAGAATAAAACTAATTATTTCGATTATAATCATCTTAATTTTTAAAAAAAAATTTCTACGAGATTATTAATTTATTATTATAAATATTAGTACTATATTATTAATTAGTTTATTATTATATTATACAGTTAACAGATTTAGATTTTGCTAAATATTTGTCTGGTGGATGTGTAAAATAAATTTGATAAGAAAAATTAAACATGGTAAATATTATTTTAACATACCTAAAAAATTGTCTAAAAAAATTCATTGAGATAGTGGATCCTGAAAATCCGTTAATAAGATGTAAATTTTCCAATCCAATTTGATTGGAGAAAAATAATTTCTATGATTTAGAAACTTAAAAATCATGCATCTTAACTTTATAAAAATTAAATAACATATATACAAAACAAAAAAAAGCATAGTTTTAATTGGTGGAGAAACATTTTAATAATAACGAGTTAACAAAAAACAATGGCAACCAATTGCAATAGGACTAGCGTAACATCAAGTATTAATAAAACATAAAGATGAAGAAATGGAAAATTAACTAGGTAATGAGTATAGACAAATAGAAGGATATTTTGGACTAATATTTTTTTTATAAAACCATTAAGGAAGAAGATAAATCAAAGAGTAAAGGAAAAAAAAGTTTGGAATTAATTTTTTCCCCATATGAGATGACCAAACATGCAAATTAGGTTTGTTAGGCATTATTATAGCATAGAACAGAGAAGACGTGTGTTTAAAACATCATGTATGATGTGTAGAAGATAAAGTGAGAATATTTTATTCTTCTTGAGTATAAATCATCCCATCAATAATTTGTATGTGTGGCTGTAATTATTTTAGGCTCTTTCTAGGTTGTTGTAGTCTATAAAGAAATTTTTTATTCACATTAATGAAAATAGTATTAGTTTTGCTCCTATCTAATGTATGATTTTTGGGTAAATCTATAGGTTTTTCAGGTGGGTTGTCTTTCATCAATATCCCTTGACTAGGCTATATCAAATAAATTAATGGCAATCATGTATACCTCTATATTGAAAGAAAATATCTTTGTATAGTGGATTGCAATGATTTGAGTAAGCATGCATCTAAACTACAAGCCTTCTTTTATTGAGCAACAACATAAGAAAATATCTTTGTATAGTGGATCACAATTATTTGAGTAAGCATGCATCTAAACTACAAGCCTCCTTTGATTGAGCAACAACATGTAGGGGAATCTAGTCTGTTGAATTCACCCATGGGTCAAACCTAGCCCAAACACATCTCCAAGGGTTTGAACCTAGGTGGATGGCTTTTCATCCTCACCAATTGTGCTCAACCAATTGAGCTAGACAAGAGACCCGAGTCAATCTTAAGAAGCATTGTATCAATCTTAAGTTGGTCTTTAGTCTAAGCTAGTAAGTATAACCCTAAAGCGAGATAGAGAGTATGCTCTTCTCTTCATAAGAGAATAAGAAATCAGACTCTTGTAAAAGAAATAGTGTAGAATGGTTTGTGTCTATAAGCTTGTATAGCGCATGATGCAAGAGATGAGCACACGATCTGTCATCATATATCTGTACTATTTGTTGATCCTCACAGCTATTTTAAAAGTTGAATTTGAAAGCTAAATGTGTTTATCATCAATATTCCATTTCTCTTTGATTATTTTATTTTCATTTAGAAATAAAAAAGAATCACGTACATCATACATACATACATATACCTTTATTACACTAAAATGATTTATTTTGATTTTCCATTTGTTATAAATTGTTATTATTTATTAGTAAACATAAGATACCCTATTGAAACCATGAATGCACATTGCATCTATTTTCCCATGTATAAATTCTAGTCATAAGACAAATGATTTTGTCGAGCAATCAGGATTATCCTGCAATAAGCCTAATTTGATATCAAAGCATAAGAGATCATATAATTAATTTATCATTTAGTAGTTTCACCAATGGTGGCATGAAATTTTTCTACTCCTATGGTTGCAAGATTTGTCTTTCCCATGATCCACTTGGGATGAGTATAATGGGCCCATTTGGTTGTATAAGTTCAACAATTTACATGCTTTGTTTGTCTCATTAAAATGATGAATAGAAAGACTTATATGCCAAGCCTGCTTGTCGATTACCAACTTGCCATCTATGTCACTCTGATTTTGTTCTTGTATTTGTAACCACATAGCTTTAAGATTCCCCATGTCAAAATTTCCTCAAGCTTCTTCGTATGTTCTTGTCATTGCAACCACATAACTTTAAGATTCTCCATGTCAAAATTCCCTTGCTTCTTCGTATGGCATTCTTGTCATTGGAACCACATAGTTAGAGGCTCATGTTTTGCATTGCTCAGCCTTCTTCTCATGTTCACATGGATGATTCAAATTGCATATGAGCTGCTCTTTCTTTTTTAATTAGTCAGATTGTGCTTTGAAATGACCCATACATCTCTCAGTTCTCTTTAATTATTAATTTTATTCTTAACGTATCCTCTTCTCTATTGGTTTGAGTGATGAAAAATAGGATAAAATAACTCATGAACATAATGGCAAGAAGTTCTCTAAATTTTTTTGTTTTAGATTCTAGCTACTACATGAGAAAAATAAAGTCAAAACTCAACTCAAATTTGAGAAAGTTTGACAAATGATTAATGGTGCCACAATGACACATGCAAATGACGTTGATATGTGTTGGTTAACATATTTGTCTTTCACAGATCCAAGATATGTGTTGGTTAATAGATTTGTCTTTCATAGATCCAAGATCCAACAAATCTTTGCCAATATTGGAGAGTGGCATGCGGAGTGGCGAGTGGGAAATTCAAATTTCAAACCTGGGAATGGCGGATTTCCTGGGGATGGTAGTCTTTGTGAGGGTGGAGCTGGTAATCAGGCTAGTTTCCAGGCCTCTTAGGATACTGAAGGGGACAAGGAGACAATCAAATTGGTGGAAGACAAAGATTCCAAAAATAGGGACCCACACGATAGAGGTAAGGAAAAAAATGGTCATCACTTTTTGGAGTGAGGCTGTTGGTGAAATCTGGGCTTCTGAAAGTTAAAAATATATCTGATCCTGCAATAGGGGTTGTTGCTATCTCTATTCCAGATAAGCTAGTTGATATCACTATGGCTGGATTAGCTATGACCTTAGTTGGAAGGTTTGCTGGTTTTAGGCCTAACAGTGATGTTGTTAGGAATTTTATAAGGAGGAAATGGGTTCTCAAAGGTCAAGTGGATGTGGTGGCTTTGCCTAGGGTTTTCTTTACCTTTGCATTTAATACCAAAGAAGACATGAATAAAGCTCTATGTGAAGGACCATGGATGTTCGGCAAGTCAACCTTGGCTTTACAGAAATGGGCTCCAAACCTTTCTCTTGACGAGTCTTTTTTTGTGTTGGTTCCTGTGTGGATGTGTCTCCCTAGCCTTCCATTGGAGTTCTGGAATGAGGAAGTCTTCAAGGGGATAGCGAGTTCATTTGGAGAACTTCTCTTGATCAACCCGATGACTGTAGCAAAATCAAGGTTGGTTTTTGCCCATATTTGTGTTAATGTTAATCAAATGACGGACATGCCTCAATCTATTGAGATTATATCTAAATTGGGGAAATGGACCTAAGTGATTGAATATGAATCTCTCCCGTTTGCTTGTTTTAATTGTAAAAAGTCAGGTCATTGGGCGAAATCTTGCCTGCTCGAGAAGAGTAAGAGTGATAGTAGTGCGAAGCAGAAATGGCAAATGAAAGGTAAGAGAGAAGACCCATCAGCAAAGTGTGTTCCTGATAAGGAAGTGATTGAGTTGGAAAATGAGGATAAGAAGGATATGAATAGTAATAATGAAAAAACCGTTTGTGCCTACTCTAACAATCAAATAGAAAGTATCAAAGAGGAAGAGAAAAGGATAGATATAAATGCTCAAAAATTTGATTCAGAGGACCAGAAGGGAGGGCCTATCATTCAGGATAAAGTTGATGAAAGTTCCAATGATGATGCATCTACCTCATCTAAAACAAAAGAAAATGGGGGAGACTTTAATGAAGCACAGGACTATAACATTTCAGATTTTGAGCCATTTTTGTTATTAACCAATGGAAGCCCTAAGCTGTCTCAATGCAAAACCCCATCTAATAGTTTGGAAACTGTGGCTCTAGAGGGAAATCTTAGGATTCTCAGTACTAAAGAGGGTAAATCAAATAATGGAGGACCCAATGGAGGTATCTCAACTAGAAGTAAGAATAAGAAAACAACAGATGTTGGAAGCCACAACAAAAAGCAAGGGAGACCTTCTCTAAAAAATCAAAGGGAATAAGAAAGTTGGAAGAACCGTGCTAATGGAACACATAGCTCCATCAAGTCAGTATTATCCCCGGTTAAAGTATGAAGATAGTTTCATGGAATATAAGAGGGTTGAATGCCCCCCATAAGAAGGATGTGTTACGTAATATTATAAGAGATCATAAACCGGATGTTGTCCCTATTCAGGAAACTAAGATGTGTAAAGATAAAGTGGAAAGGATTAGAATATTTAAAAATAATGGGGTTATAGGAACCAGTTCGGAGGGTGCCTCTGGAGGATCAACGATTTTTTGGAGCCAAAATACTATTATAGGGAAGGAAATCATTTTAGAAGTTAATAGGACCTCAATTCTTCTCGAGCATATTAAGGATAACTTTGTTTGGGTTATCACTAATGTCTATGTGCCTAACTCTAAAGCTAGGAGATCTAAATGTTGGAGGAGCCTTGCAGAAGATAGACTAAATTTTGTTGATAAAAGTTGGCTAATAATGGGAGATTTCAATACACCTCTTAAAGAGGATGAGAAGATGGGAGGCCTTCCTTTGCAGCTAGAGGGAAGACAAGATCTCATGGATTTTATTAACGATCAAGCTCTTATGGATGTGGATCTCCAAGGGATTAATTATACCTAGACCAATCGTAGAACTAGATCTGATCTTATTCAAGTAAGGTTAGATAGATCCCTGATTTCTCCTGAGTGGTTGTCTAAGTATAGTTGTTCTTTGGCGTCAATTATTAAGATTGGATTTGATCATTACCCTATATCTTTTACAACTAATTCTTTTTCTACTAAGAGAAATTTCCCCTTTAGATTTGAAAAAGCATGGTTATCCCACCCGTCTCTGGAAGTTTGTGTTGCTGATTGGTGGAGTTCTAGGGTTGAGGGAATGACTTTATTCAGAATAGCCAAAAAGCTCACCATTATAAAGGCCAAAATCAAAATTTGGAACAAAGAGATATTTGGTGATATCTTCAAAAGCAAAGCCCAAATCAAGACTGAAATTAAGGTAGTCCAAGATAAAATCCAAGAGGAAGGGCTTTCAGAGGACTTGAGATCTATTGAAAATGGGTTGTTGTCTAAATACCACAATTATCTCCAATGAAGAGACTTTCTAGAGACAAAGATCAAGAGCCTTGTATTTGAAGGAAGGTGATAAAAAACACCCAGTTTTTCCACTTGACAGCTCTAAAGCATAGGGCGGTTAACAGGATTTCCAGGTTATCTTGTAATAGGGGGATTTTATCAGATGAAAATAACATAAGAAAGGAAGCTTTGCATTTTTTCAGAAATCTCTTGGGAGAGGTGGATGATCTGGATTTCAAAAATCATGACCTTCTTGTGCAGGCTATCCCTCCCATTTTGAATGAGGATGACAACAAAAATCTCTCTCGGATACCTTCTATTCAGGAAATAAAAAAGGCGGTGTTTTCTTTTCAGGGAGATAAGTCTCCTGGTCCAGATGGATTTCCAATGTTCTTCTTCCAATCCTTTTGGCATATTGTGGAGACTAATATCTATAATGGAGTTGAAGAATTCTTTGGTTCAAGAAGGCTTTTAAAACAATTGAATGCGACTTTCATCGTTCTTATTCCGAAGATTTCAGGAGCTAACTCTCTTAATAAGTTCAAACCTATTAGTCTTTGTAATTTTGTTTACAAGATTATGTATAAGGTTCTTACTTCTAGAATGCTGGATATTCTTCCCATAATTATTTCAGCTCTGCAAAATGGCTTCATCCTTGGTAGACAGATTTTGGATTCCATTATTTCAATTCATGAAAATATTTACTCCCTAACAGCTGCTAAAAATCAGGGTTTTTTTCTTAAGTTGGATATGTCTAAAGCCTATGATAGAGTGAATTGGCAATTCCTTTTCATAATTATGAAAGTTTTTGGGTTTGGGGAAAAAGTGATTCAGCTCTGTTCCCAGTTGATGGAAACTTCCTCCTTTGCTGTTATTGTTAATGGATCCCCTTCCAATTTCTTCAAAAGCTCTAGAGGTTTAAGATAGGGGGATCCCATCTCCCCTATCTTGTTTACTATTTTGGCTGAAAGTTTGGACAGATTTATAATTAAAAATGTGGAAGAAGGTAATCTTAAAGGCCTAAAACCTTCATCTTCCAACTTAACTTGTACTCATGAAGAGTTTGTTGATGATTCGATTACTATGGGGGAAGCAACTATTAGGGAAGCAAGAAATATGAAGAATGTTATGGACACTTATGAACCCGCTTCCAGCCAAAAAATTAATTGGGATAAGAGCTTTTTGTTCTTCATCAATACCCCTATTGAAAGACAAATAAGGATTGAAAGAATCCTTGGATGTAAAATTGCTGAGTTTCCCTCTACTTATTTGGGGCTTCCTATTTGTATTAAGCCTTCAAAGAATTTTTGGATGAAGTTGGTTGATAAATTCAACTCTAAATTGGCTGGTTGGAAAGGAGCTATTCTTAGTCAAGCAGGCAAAGTAATGCTGCTCAAAGCTACTCTTCAAAATTTGCCTATTTATGCCCTTAGTCTATTTAAAATCCCTAGAAAGTTTGCAAAGGCAATTGAAAGAATCCAAAAAAAGTTCCTTTGGTCAAGAGTGGAAGACAAGAATAGAATTCCCCTTATTGCTTGGAACAAAATTTGTTCTCCTAAGGCTTCTGGGGGGCTGGGTTTAAGGAATATTATTTCTATGAATAATGCCTTGTTAGCTAAACAAATCTGGAGAATGAAAGGGGAGGAAAGAGAATGGAATTTAATCTAGAAAAAGAAATGTCTCTATATGCAACCTTCTAAGGAACAATTTATGGATAACACTTTTTTTGTTGACGGCTCTGCAATTTGGAATGCAGTTGAAACGACTAAAAGTTGGGTTGCTACTGGAAGAATGTGGAAATTGGGGAATGGAAGAATTATTAGATTTTGGGAAGATAGATGGCTATTGGATAAAACTTTGGAGGATATTCCAATCCTTAAGGAATGGAAAAATTGGTTGGGTGAACTCACAATACTGGTTCCCACTTTTTGACCAACTTTGACACTTAGATGAATATTTTGAAAAAAACCTTCACTTTTTGACACCTATAACTTTTAAACCATTAAGAATTTGAAGATGATATAAACTACTGATTTGTAACATCTTGTTTGTAGATTCTAAATATATTTTTTGCAAATTTGTTTGAATAAAATTTTATTGATTTTTCCATCTCCCTCAAAAAGTAGTTGTTTACAACAAACACAATTTTTTAAGAGTGATGTGTATCCCGAAACGCATAATTTTTTTTCTACAAATGATAAAAACTTAATTCTTTTGAATTTTGGTTTGTGACATCAATACCCAGGGCATGCACTTGGTTTGATAGTGATACGTTGAATATTTTTTATTTTATTAAGTTTTGAAGTTCGACTAATTATAATTTGGATATAGGTGTACGTTTGAACACATAACTTGTTCTATATATATCAAAATTCAATTTTCTTTTTTCAAAGAAAACACGAATACCTAGTGCATAGATATTTTTCAGAATTTTTTTGAATTAGTTTACTATTTTTCCCAATGCATTGAACAAAGAAGTTCATGTTCAGTGAAAAACCTACATTCATAAGAAATAAAATAAAAATATATTAATGAAATTAAATATATTAAAAGTTATAATATTTGTAAAGCTTATAATAAGGACTAAATACTTTTAAATGAATTAATTTGACCCCCCAAAAGCTAATGTAAAATTGGTTTTTTATCAGCATTTGATAGATGCAAAGGAGACTCCATTGCAAGTATGATTTAGAAGTAGAAAGGTTCTATCCAAGAAATTTTTATCTAAGAGCCTTTGATTTAACTCTCTTCAATTAATTACTTCAAATGGGACCTCTTAAATCTTAAATCATTATATTTTTAAAAAAATGTATGATTTCAGCAAAAATCAGGATGTACCAAAAAGTGGGAACCAACTTTGTGAGTTCACCCGGTTCAAAAATAGGTATGGCGGTTTTGTTAGAAACTATTGGAGAAATGGGAATTGGACTGAGTTTAGCCAACAATGTCCAGGATTAAAGTTTCTTGAGATTCTGCTCTCTTCTAAAATTTTGAGGGACAATAAAGAGGATAGTTTGATTTGGAGGGAGACTTCAGATGGCAATTTCTCTGTGTCTTCGGCAGTGGCTATCCACAACAAAGTTCTAGAAGAGATTCCTATTTGGGATAAAGTGTGGATAAAGAAGTTAATACCCAAAGTTAATATCTTCTTTTGGATTTTTATCCAAAACAAGGTGCTGACTCTTGATAACCTCCAAAAGCGTGGATTTGTTTTTCCTAACAGGTGTTCTCTTTATTGCAGGGAAGATGAGTCTGCTTGTCACATCCTCTACCAGTGCACTTTTAGTCAGGAAATTTGGAAAATTATTTTTAGTAGGTGGAAGCTAAGTTGGGTTTTCCTAAACTCTCTGGGGGAGTTCTGGCAGCAATTGTACTATCCTGATTCCAACTCTAAGAATGTTGAGCTATGGAAACTTACTCTCCCTAATGTTATTTGGAATATCTGGAAGGAGTGTAACAATAGGATTTTTAGGGATAAAAGTGCTAACCCTGAAGGTGTGGTGGATAAAATCTATAGAGGAATATTTGAATGTTTAAATGGAACTGATCATGGTTTAGTTGCTAAAAAAGACTTTAATAATAGATGGAACCTTTCTAATATCAAATCAAGTAAGGATAAGGGTAGGGATGGTCTTGTGTGGTGCTTTCTATCTCAGGGATGGATTAAGAACAAATTTGATGGGGGCGTCTAAGGGGAATCCGGGTAAAGCTTGTTATGGGGGCATTGTCAGGAATTTTGCTGGAAGTTGCCTTGTGGCAATTGCTAGCCCTCTAGGTAATCAAACTAGTCATTATGCAGAAGCCTCTTCAGATTTGAATACTTTGATTATTGCTAAAAATCTAAATCATGATAACTTATGGCTAATGGGAGACTCTCTAAACATTATCAAGTGCCTGAAGGGTGAAACAGAGCCATCATGGTCTATAAAAAATATAATTTTTAAAGCTAGAGAAATTATTGCTAGCTTTAAATTTATTATAATTGAACATGCCTTTAGAGAAAAAATTTGGTTGCGGATGGATTGGCAAACCTAGGCATTAACTCTGAAGCTCAAAGTATTTGGTACGGGGAAGGTAATATCAATTTTAATATTAAAGATCTTCTAAGAAAGGATAGATTCATGGGGAAAGAAGGAGCGCACAATCAATTATGAAAGTTGTAATGAGTAATCTACACATTTATAGAAAGGTTATGATTACTTGGCAAAGTGGCAGAATCCTAATCAAAGATATTAATCCTCTGCACACTTTGTGGGTTAACATTTTCAAATTTTCAAGAGGCAACTGGAAGGAAGCTCTGAAACTACAAAAGAACAGAGTTGGTATTTTGAACTTGAAAATGGGAGGGGTTCTAAGGAGAGAGGAACTAGATAACATCTCTAGATGGAAGGAAATGCCAAAGGTATGGACTAAGCTAGAAAAAGGGTTCATGATAAATTTCATGGAGAAGCTGGTTGATTATGATAAAGGTAGGGTTAATCTTGGAGTCACCAAAATAACTGAAAATTGGATTAATGGGTTATTCAAAATTCATGGTGTGAGGTTTAAGTTGGATGCGGACCTCATAGCGACAGTAACAGGTGTGCCCCACTTGGGTCTTAATTTTTTTAGAGATTTGAAAGTTTCTAATAATGCGGTTAAGCTTTTTCTACACAAAGAGAAGGAGAGGGCAAAAATTGGTAAAGCTACGAGGGGATATTATGATGCTTCCAACATTAAGAAAATTTGGGGCTATGTGTTGAATTCTATCATGGAATACATTATAGTGGAAGGTCATTTCACTAGGGCCACCATTTTGTGTTGTTAAATCATTTTAGGCATTAGAAAAGGATTTCTCTGCCCTACTACCTCTTTAGGTCTCTATCGAGGTCTCTTAACAAGCACATCAAGAATTATTTGAATCCAATGCTTCATTGAGGCCTCATTTTGCTCATTTATGAGCACTGCAAAATCCTTGCTATCCAGGAAAATAAGAGATTGTCTTCGTCTCCAGGGAAAGGTAAGAGAAAGCTGGAGGAAGGTAGGCCCAACAAGGAAGAGTTGACTCAGAGCAAAAAGAGACAAAGTGCTACTGGGATGAAAATTCAAGAGGACAAGAATGATTAGAGGATACCAAAAAATATGGTAGTGAGATGGAAATAGATGAGTCTAGAGGGGAGGAAAGTTGGAAAGAAGAGGATGTGGGGGAAGAGGAAGGAGAAGCATAGGATGTGTCCAACCAAGATAGTCCTACCCACAGTGTTAGTTTAGGCCATGACAATAGCCAACCAATGGAGGAGAAGGATGATAAGATTAATGAGGAAAAAAAAATGGATATTGAGAAGAAGAAGAATAAGGAATTTGAGCAGGAAATGGACAAAGAGAATCTGAGCAAGGATGAGTATGTTGGAGAAGGGTTATTTCTGGATAATCTCAAAAACCTATTTGAGGCTAGATTGGGTTTTGATAGGTGGACTTATGAAGTTATTAAGAATCTGGAAAAAAATGGGAAACAGTTGAAAGAGAAAAGGAAGAAAGATGAAAGGGACTAGAAGCAATGGAAGTAGGACATGGAGGAAAAAGCTAAGAAAATAGAAGCTCATATTGATAATTTGGAGGAAGGAAAAACTGCTATGAAAAACCTGTTGGTTATGATTCTGGATATCTTGACAGCTATTACAAAGAACTTAGAGGAAATGTCTAAGGTCCTTGAAAGCTCTAGTACTCCCAAACCCGTCGTGGACCTTGATATTGATGAAGATGCCATCGAGACTGGGACTACGAAAAGTGCTCCTGGTGGAGTGGCAAAGAGAACAAGTTCAAGCATGAAGAAAGCTAATGTGGCCTCTTCTAAGGAAATCCCTAAACTTAGGGATAATATTAAAGAATTGTATGGGATTAGCAAAAATTTGGCTAATACCCTGAAAAACATTAATTAGTTCCTTTTCTATGTTTTGTCTATTTTGGCTGGTCGTTGCTAGTTCTGTGGGGCTTTTTTGCTGGATTTTGCTAGTATCTATGCTGGTTTTTTAGCTGTTTGTTCCTTCTTGTTTCTTAATGCTCTTTTTTCTTAAAGATCTTTTGTAAAGGGTTTTTGGGCCCCTTCAAAACCTTTTTTTACTGTAATCAAAAACAAATTTGTCTTTCACACATTTCCATTCTTTGATATATGTATGCCCATTAATTGAAAAACAAAACCAACCAATAGTTGGATAACTATCAAAATAGCTACCGTCTATATATGGGTAAAGCTCCCTTAAAAATGATTTTCAATAAGCTTCAAGTTATCACAATTTTTATGCACTTTTTACTCGAAAGTATTAAAGGCATACGAGTATTCATTTGTCAACACACGATGACTACGACAAATATTTAAAATAAAATTTTCTTCAAAGCTCACAAACTTTCATTTTTTAATGGCAAGATATATTTTTCAAAGTTTTCATTTGCGCATTCACATATAATGAAAAGAAAGATAACAAATTCTGGATTTGAATCAAATATTCATAGAGATTAGCATTCAATATATTAAATACATAGATTTAATAAATGAAACTTGATGTAATTTCATTCACAGATCAAATTGTCCTTCTTTCAAAAAATACATAACAATGCAAAAGATGAAGCCCTTGTTCTATCTCTATCAAAAAGTTTCAAACCTTTCTAAAGTATCAAAAACATAGTTATATAGCCACAACCTAGCCAACGGTTATAACGGGAAACACATAAAGCCAATAATTTCCGCCCCGCAAAGTCAGTAGAACTAGCATTTAAATAGAAATAAAATTGTCTTGCAACTAAAAAGTAAACAGGACCTATCATCTACGGAAAACATTGCTAAGCAGTTCTGATAACTGCTTCTTTCTTCCAATCTACATGAGCAACGATAAAGTGTTGAATGGTTGTGTTATGAGGCAATCCCATGTGTGCCATTCATTTCTTCCAGATCTCTTTTTCCCTATGAACCTGTGCAACTTTGTCGGAGTGACTATCCAGATGTCCAATGCATAAAAACATGAGCGATTCAATTTTAGCAATGACACTTAAGTCATTCGGAATTAGACCCTTAAATTCTTTCACATAATTGATTTTTTCTTTAAATGATTTTGTTATAACCTCAACTACTTCGAGGGTTCTTCCATCATCTTTCAAACATTTTATCCCAATGCACACAAGTTCATTTCTCATGGAGGTAACTAATATGGCAAGTTGATTTACCAACTTCGCGAATTCCTCATAAGCTTGTTTTATCAAGGAATTTATCCATTCAATGTTCCTCTGACAAACATATAAAATGCTATCATCCAAGCCTACCACAATTTTTTCAACAAGAAACTTCGTTACCCCATAAATCTACACTTCTCGCATCTGTGTTGCTTTTGATGCCTATTTAGTTTCCTCATTTTTCCAATTGTTGATTTCAACCTCCAACTCCTTCATCACTTGTATCGCCCCATCATATACTCTGCTTAAATTAACAAAGTATTCGACACCAGACTTTAGAATTATTTCTAACCACTCCATCATAGTTTCTGTGGTCAACTTGCATTTTGGTATTTGTTCCAGAGTATTCTGATTTGAAGGGGACTTAGGATCAAAAGACATTGGAATCTGTGACAAAGGTTGAGGGTTCAGATCATTAATTTCCTCAATATACTCTGCCATCCTTCGTAACATTTCTTTCATCTGATGCTTATCTTTCTCATCTTTCCAAGTCCTAGTTATGATCTTCTTTGTTGAAGCCTCAAGATGAAGAACATCTGTAGCTCAAGAAGCAATTCCAATATTTACCTTTTCAATAGCAAAGTCCCGGGTTGTAGGGTTTTCTATTTTTTCATTTGTCAATGGATGTGCTATCTCTGTAATCCAGTTCCCACTATTTACATCAAAATCAATTTTTGACATAGTTTTTGACTTCTTCGCTTTAGGATTTTTTCCCAGGCATTTACTCACCATGTCCTCTACTAGAATTGAGGCTGGAACAATGTTTCTCTTCTTGTTGCTTAACATATTTTCTAACCATACTGATTCTGAAGGAACCTGAGACTTATCTGGATCAGTTGCTATTTCTTTTCCATCCTTTACTACTATCGTAGTGACCGCATTTAAGGCTTCTTGCACTTGTTGATTACTACTCTCATCAGCCAGGCCTTGTTGTTCTTTATTCAGATCAATTGAGGTGGTATCCATCTCAAGGTCAACTATTAGGCGAGGATCTTCTTTTTCTCCTTGCTTTGGAGTGGGTGATTTTGACAGAAGTTGACTCCTCTTTGCTTTGCACTATTTCTGTGAATAACCTGCAACACAAGATGGAACAAGTGCATTAGATACCAGGACCTCAGTGGGTGAGGTTTAATCTTTCCTTGAGCTTCTGCTCGGTCTTCTCTCTTTAAGCCACTTTTCTATTCTTTGAATGACCGAAAATGTCTTGGTTTGAATCTCCTCTTCTTGATTTTTGTTCCAGTCAAACTCTGGTATTACTCCTTGCTGCCTATCATCAAAAAATTGGGAATCAAGCAAATCATTTTCATCATCAACAAAATTTTCAGTGTTTATCTTCAAACCATAATCCCTAATTTGTTGCACTCTGAATCTTAAGTGAGCTCTTCTTTGAACCTCATACTCATCCACACAATCCGCCCAAAAGTCTTCTAGACTTGGTACATGTTGAAAATTGTCCCTGAATGTAAGGTGAGTCATTGCAAATCCTTTAATATCAAACTTAGTGTAGGGAATATACAACTGAAAATTGAACTTTTTGAACTCTAATTATAAATTCAAAGCATCTGAAGCACTGTTACAAGTGTAATATGTTGGTTCAATGGGAAAAGAAACCCCTATTTGGTGTTCTTCCCTATATTTCTTATCTATATGAGCAAGTTGCCTGCACACTTCAATTAACACTTGCCTGTCAAAGACGTATCTTGGTAACTTGTAGGGTTCACCTTCATAACCACCAACCCTCAAATAAGTGAACCTGGAGAACTGAAAATAGATGTTGCCATATATGTTTATAAACTTCATGGCTTCCTTAGTTAATCTCATATGAATATCTCCTTTTAACTCAAACACTAACCTGCCAAGAAAAATATTATGAACCTTGTAATAATTTTCAGTGACTCTATGTTGTTGCAAATGCAGGTAATATTCATATATCCTCATGTCATTCTGCCAATTTTCATGATACAGACCTACCCATTAACGGGTGCAGGCTAAATAGTATATGAGGTAAGAGGACATATATAAATTTTTGTTACCAAAACAACTTAAACCCTTATGTATTCTTTCCGCAATTAACTCTGCCCAATCTATGTATCTGTTTTCACCAAAAATGACCTGAATAAAGAAATACATCCAATCCCCCCAATAAAAGGTTGTTTGATTTCCCTGCATTCTATGTAGTAAAATGATTATATCCTTTCTTCAATCAGATGCTCTCGGGTTAATGGGCTTGGCAGTCTAGAACCCCCCCTTTTGAAATTGCTTATTCTCAGAGAAAAGCCCTTGCAACTTACATACTGTCCAATCCTCATATTGCTCCTTCTCTAGTATTTTCATTATGGTAGTAATAACCTTACGATTAATTGTAAGCAAAACCTTACCCTGTGCGTCCCTTATACACCTCTCAGTAGGATCATATATGTTCATACATTCCAAAACTACTTCTAGACATGACACAGCTGGAGGAGATGCTACAGCTTCTACCAACCCACTATCTAAATTTTTTTGCATTAGAGGGTAACCAATAGAATTCCGTGCTCTTTCGTGGAATTCCTCTATGTCTACTGAAGGCAAAAAAGTATCCTCTATGTCAGGCAAGGAGTAGACTAACCAAGACTCCTAGTTTGTTTGAGGTATTGTTGGTCTCATTTTAGCTTTACAACCATAAAATGCACAGCATGAAGAATTGATTGAACCGACTAAAGTATTAAATAACACTTTTGAATTTATGAAAACTAATAGGAAAAGAGGAGGAACTTGAGCTCACCTTTCATGAAGAACTGAGAATTCAAAGAGTCAGGAGCAAGAAATACCGCCTGCACTAATCTTGTACTTACCGAATTGGGCAAATGATAAAAGGCAAGTAACTTGTTTCAAATAAAATAGAACTTAAGGACTAGCCTAAAATATTGGTTGCATGATTCGTCATGATTTGAAGCTACATACTTATCCATGCCAAACCATGCTGAAAAGATTTAATTTTGATAGTTTATCAATAACAAGTATTTTCACTCCATATCCTTCCTTGGAATGATTATTCCCTAGTACGGACATTCATCACAATTTATTTTCTTGAGGTTCATCTTTTAAATCCAGAATATTGCCTACATGCTGTCACTTCTTCACTTTATCTCCAAAGTCATCGATCCTCGAACCTTGAGCTTTGAACCCTTCAAAAAGTAGTTCAAAGGTTCAAGTTCAAAACAACATTAGGTCAAAACATATGAACATGCCTAAGCTCACAAATTATAAAACATGACTTACACAAGACTTGCTTTGACATGTTGAACTGTGAACCTTGAACCACTAGAAAGGTTCAAGATTCAAGTTCAATGAACTATTACCACCAAGACCTTTAGCGCCTTATTAAAAACAAAGCCATTATACCACATACCGTACTTGAACTTGAACTTCTTACTTTTGAAAAGGTTTAGTTCAAGAAAAACTGCAAAGAGAAAATTTGAAGGACGCGGAAAAAACATAATACAAGTGCAGAATAACATTGGCTTTGACTAGGGAATGAGACAATAAAGGACCAAGACATGAACTTAGAATCTCTGGTTATGCATACAAGTCTTCGAAAAGAAAGGATCGAAACACAACAAAACAAAACCAGCGACTAACTAAACACAACAAAATTTTATATACAAGACCTACAAGGGATTCTTGTTTACAATTGATATAAGTTCAAATCCTATCCATTATAGGATAGGGGAAGAACAGTACCATCCTGATATGCATGTTTAAATGAATTTGACCCTTTTATCTCATGAATCAAGAATGGTCCTTTCCAGAGTGATTCAAGCTTTCCATGTGCCCCTTTTGGCTCCCTTCTGCTATCCTAAAGTAAAATTTGATCACCTTGCATAAATTTTCATGGCCTAACTCTTTTGTCAAATATTTTCTTGACCTGCATCTGATGCTCTGTAATTCGATCAACCAATTTATCTCTTTCCTCTTCAATTCTCATTAAATGCATAATTCTCTTATCCAAAGAATCTTGAAAATATGCATCCTCAACAACTGTTTGTAACTTTGAAGCTGCAAGTTCCAAGGGAAAGTGATAATTGTTCTCCCATGCCATACACTAGTTCAAATGGCAACATTCCAATTGCTCTTTTTTGGGATTGTGTGATTTGCCCAGAGAGCCTCATACAACTTTTTGTGCCAATCTTTTAAGTTCTCACTCACCAACTTCTTCATAATGTTTATCAGATTTTTATTGCTTGATTATGCCTGGCCATTACCCTATGGGTAATAATCCAAAGAGTGAGCAAGATAAATTCCATGATCATAACAAAACATTGAGATCTCGGTGGAAGAGAAATTGGTTGCATTATCAGGCACAATTTTTTGAGGAACCCCAAAACGAACTAGAAAATTTTTGTTAAGAAAATTACAAACAACCTCAGACGTTGTCTTCCTCACCGAAATGGCTTCAACCCATTTAGTAAAGTAATCAGTGGTCATCAATATGTGAGTATGTCCAACACTTGATGGAGGTGACAATGGACCTATAAAAGCTAAATCCCACTGTTTAAACAGTTCATCAATAACTACAGGTCTGAGGTGTAATGCTACAAGTTTTCGGCTTCCCAATGAATAATTTGCATTTTTCACACTTAGCTACCCAAGCATAAGCGTCCTTGAACATACCCGTCCAATAATAAAAATTCCTTAGGATTTTATAAGCAATTCCTGTTGATGAAAAATGACCACAACAGGCTTCATCATGAAAAGTTTTCAATAGTGACTCTTGAAGTGGCTTATCTACACAATGCAAGAAAGTACCATCCAACCCTTTCTTGTACAACACATACTTAAAAATGACGTATTTAGCAGCCTTTAATCTAAGATTTTTCTTTTCTCTTGGAGAGAGATGTGCTGGACAATCTCCATAAGTCAAGTAATAAGAAACATCTACAAACCAACTGTCTTGAAGTGAAACAAACAAAACCAAGGGTAACTCCTCATTCCTTTCACTCTTGCTTTCTGCAATTAATTTGCATAGGTCTTGTCCTCTTACTAGTTTAGTTTGTTTGATATCTAGATTGAATTCCTGGATCTTGGACACCCATGAAGCTCTATTGTTCATCTTGATATCCTATTGTGTTAGAATACTCTTAACAGTGGAGTGAGGCACATATACTGCATGAGAATGAAGAATGTAGTACCTAAATTGTTTTACTTCTTTCACAACAACAAAGACCTGCTTTTCCATCAGTGAATATTTCAATTCATGCTTTTTCAATGGTACACTCATGAATGCTATGGGAATTTCCTCATTGTCTTCATTCTTTTGCAACAAGATTCCTGACATGGTATGTTCAGAGGCATAGCAATAAATGATAAAGTCTTTTTTAAAATTGGGAATAACCAAAGTAGGTGCATGTTCTATAGCTTATTTTATTGCTTCAAAGCATTTCTTTCCCTCATCACTCCACTTATATACCCACTTTTCACTCCTCTGGTTCACAATATACCGAGTGATCTCTATGAAATCTGGGACAAACCTTCTTAGAAAATTAACCTGTCCAAAGAAAGACCTGACTCAATTTTTATTAGATGGTAAACTTAGTTGTTGGATTGCCTTCACCCTTTCAGGGTCTACTTTGACACTTTCTTTTGAAACAATGTGACCCAATAATTTACCTTCGATGACACCGAACACTAATTTTTTTGGATTCAAAGACGCTCCCTACATCTTTGTAATACCTGCCTTAAATCCCTTAGGTGATGTTTTTGTTAAGTATATAACTTCATTTGGATTGTATAAATCCATATATATATGCATATTTATTAATTCATATGTTAATCAACATATTCTAAATAATTTCAATAACTATCGGGTCGCATTAGTTAAGAGAGCCCAAGCACCATCGTTGTTAACTAATGCGGTGAATAAGAGACGAAGGTCATGTCCCCATAGGGTCATGACTCTACGTGGCATAGCCCACATAGAATTAATGCCCCTACGTGGACATGACTCTTCGTCTCCTTATATGTGCAAAGGGCATCGACACTTTCTGGTAAATAAGATCAATAACAGTGGCAATCTCATGACCCATAAAATCATTGACATTACAGTAGCAAATTAATATCACAGTGTTATATTCAGATACGTATTGAAGGAAACTATATTATTGCAGCGATCTCATTAAATTCCATCCTAATTAAATATCATCAGACTATTATCTTCTCTATCTTTGATCCAAATTCCTTAACATGGTATCAAAGCCAGGTTGGTAGAGAAATAATAGAGACAACTCTTTTCAGAATTGCATTCAGATTCGAAGGAAAACAATTATGGTGAATAGTGTTAGAGTGGAGGATAGACTTGAAGGCACATTCAATTATATCTCATGGAGAATTAGAATAACAATAATTTTTCAAGAACTCTAATTAGATGCATACATAGAAGAAGACACTAAGATGTCTAAAGACGAGCCAGAGAAAACAACCTGGAAAAGACACAACAACAAGGCTAAGAAAATCATAATTGATGTTGTTAAAGATCACATTCTCCCAACCATCTCAAAACTTACTACAACTTATGATATGTTCAAGACCATTCAAAACTCATATGAAATAAATAATGCAAGCATATTGCTTGTCTTAAAGCAGCAATTAATGCATATCTACATGAACAAAGGAGAATCGATTACATCCTATTTCATGAGGATTTCAAAGTTGAAAGACAAATTATCAACTATTGGAAATAATGTAGATGATATGGAGCTATCTCTAATAGCACTTAAGGGATTACCATCTAGTCGGGAATCCTTTATTCAAGGCATTAGTGCTCGTCTGACACTACCAAAATTCGATCAACTCAAGAATGATTGCACTCAAGAAGAATATCGGCTAATCACAATAGGATTGGGTCCAAAGAAAGAGGGATAAATTCAAGCACTACATGCTAACACAAGCAACAAAGGGAAGAAAAGAAATAACCACAAAAGCAGAGACTTCTCGAAGATTCAATGCTACAAGTGTGATAAATTTGGACACACTCATAGATTCTGTCCAGAAAGAAAGCTCAAGCAACCATAGCTGATGTCAAGGAAGTAGAGAATCCTCTATTTTTCCTAGCCTTATCAAGTGAACTAAACTCAAACAAACATATGTGGATAATTGACAGTGGAGCATCTCAACACATAATCGGGTTTAGAGATCAATTCGAAACCTTTGAAGGCCACTCAACTGAAAAAGTTGCAATAGGAGACAATTATACCTATCCAGTGAAAGGAATTGGGACCTACTCAATTCAATTAAAAACAAGAGTTACACTAAAATTGAAAGATGTTCTCTTTGTACCAGGTATCAAAAGGAATTTGGTCTCTATTTCAAGACTAGTTGATCAAGGATATTGTTTCACCTTCCATGAAGATAAAGTTCTACTCTGGCCTAAAAATTCTAATATAAAGAATTCTATTCCTATAGGATCTAGAGATGGTAGCTTATAAAAATTATGTAATATTCAAAAACAAGATCTAAATCATGAAGTATCAAACTCTAATGAAATTTGGCATAGAAGATTAGGACATCTTTGATTTAGTGCCCTACCTTCCATAGGAAAGATTACGATGGGATTACCCAATCTAAAATCTAATCATGTTTGAACTTGTAAAGGATGTGCTCTAGGAAAGAACTCAAAAGGGTCCTTTCCCTCAAGTGAACACAAATCAAAAGTTGTACTAGAACTTGTCCACACTGATTTGTGTGGTCCAATGTCATTACCATCACTAGGGGGTTTCTTGTATTACGTGATATTTGTTGATGACTACTCTAGGAGAACTTGGATCTATTTCATAAAACTCAAGGAATCAAATGAAGTGTTATCAAAATTCAAAGAATTTAAAGCCTTAGTGGAAAATCAAACCGGGAAGAAAATAAAGACTCTAAGATCAGATAATGGGGGTGAATACATCTTTGAAAATTTTAAAGAATTTTGCATTTCTATTGGGATTAAGAGGGAGTGTACTCTACCTTATAATGCTCAACAAAATGGAGTTGCAGAAAGAAAAAACAAAACCATCATCAAAGCTGCTAAAGCCATGATGTATGATCAAAATCTACATATCTCATTTTGTGCTAAAGTCTCAAATACAACTGTGTACATTGAAAACAGATGCCCTCATTCAATCCTAGAGAATATAACATCTGAAGAAGCCTTTATAGGAAAAAAACAAGATTTAAGCCATCTAAGAACCTTTGGCTGCCACATGCATATTCACTTTTCTAAAGAAAAGAGAACCAAACTAGAACCCTCCGGGAAGAAAGGCATGTTTGTTGGCTACAGTGAAACCACTAAAGGATATAGAGTCTATATTCCAGGACAAAGATCTATTAAAATCAATAGAGATGTCAAATTTGAAGAAGATGCTACTTATAAACTATCTCTAAGTGCAGAAGATGATCTAATCGCAACATCAGATGAAAATCCTACAATTGAAAATTAGAGGGAGAATAGCATAGAAAATCATAAACTTCAATCACCTAATTTTGAGAATACTGAAAATCCTAACATCAAGAAAAGACCACTATGGGCAAGAAAGATGATTGAAGAAAATAATGTGGAACCCGATGAAATCTTCAAAGAGAATAAGAAAACAAGAAGTCAATCATGCTATGTTGCACTCATGGCCGAACTTACAAAATTTGAACCATCAAATGTTGAAGAGGCTTTAACATATCAAGCCTGGAAAGATGCAATGATTGAGTAATACCAATCTATCTTAAAAAATGATGTATGGGACATTGTACCTAGACCAAAAGACAAATTAGTTGTCTCATCAAAGTGGTTATTCAAAATCAAATATGCATCAGATGGTAGTATTGAAAAACACAAAGCCAAATTCGTTGTCACGGGGTTCTCTCAAAAGGCTAGAATTGATTATGAAGAGACATTTGCTCCAGTTGCTCGATATACTTCTATAAGAACCATCATTGCCATTGCAGCGTCCAAAGGGTGAAAGATACACCAAATGGATGTGAAGACCACATTTTTGAATGGTGTTATTGAGGAAGAAATATATATAGAACAAACTTAAGGATTTTCTACACATGATAGAAATCTCTATGTGTGTAGACTAAAAAAATCTCTCTACAGCCTTAAGCAAGCTCCCAAGGCATGGTACGGAAGGATAGATAGTTATCTCTCCAAACTAGGATATTCCAAAAATGAAGCAAACTCTAACATATACTTCAAAATATCAGAAGGTGACATGTTAATACTTGTTCTCTATGTTGATGACTTGTTGATAACAGGAGAAGATCACCTCATTGCAAAATGCAAACAAGATCTTGTGGCTGAATTCGATATGAAGGATCTAGGTCTACTGCACTATTTTATGGGCCTAGAAGTATGGGAAAAAGAATATTATATTTTCCTAAATCAAGGAAAATACACCACTGATATCCTGACTAGATTTGGTATGATAGATTGTAAGCTTCTATCCATTCCAATGGAAACAAATCTTCATAAACTCAAAAGTGAAGCAATAGATTCAGAACCTACAGATCCTACATACTATAGACAAACTATTGGATCTCTTATGTACCTGGTAAACACTTGCCCTAATATTTTTTACGCTACCAATGTGTTAAGTCAATTTATGTGTGAACCTAAGAAGATTCACCTAATGGCTGCTAAGCATATTCTGAGATCCTTGTGTGGTACTATTGGACTTGGCCCAAAGTATAAAAATATTGAGATACAACTCCAAGGGTATTTTGATTCCGACTGGGCAAGAAGTTCCATTGATCATAAAAGTACAATGGGGTGTTGCTTTAGTCTTGGATCAGCTATGATATCCTAGTTTAGCAGAAAATAGTCAGTAGTTGCTCAGAGTTCCACTAAAGCCAAATATATGGTTGCCTCCATGGGAGCACATGAGGTAGTATGGTTAAGGAAATTGCTAGTTGGACTATTTGGGAAGCCCCTAAACCCCACTGTGATTCACTATGATAATCAAAGTTGCATCAAACTTTTTGTAAATCCAATTTTTCATAATCGATCCAAGCATATAGAAATCCCATACCATTACATAAGAGATATGGTAGACAGAGATGTCATCAAATTGACCTACATCAACACTGAAGAGCAAAGTGTCGTCATATTCACCAAACCTCTTGCAAAGTTGAAAGTGGAATACCTTAGAGGTAAACTTAGTATGACTAAATTATAATGGAAATTTCTAATATTCTTCATATGTAATTTGATATATTCATGAATACCTTGGATGCAATATTGCATGTATGTGTTGTGTCATGGAAAGTGACGATCTTTCATGTAAGTGTAAGATTGCTAGTGTAAGGTGATGACTTTCACAATAGCGTGATTTGTTATCAAGATTGAATACATTGAGTTGATGTCCCATAATGTGCTGAAAATATTGATACTAAATTTCCTATGATGAGTTACTGAATTGTTATCATTAAATAGTTGTTCTAAAATATGTCAGAAATTATGATAATAATAATATCATGATTGACTACATTAATTTGTTGTCCCAGAATGTGTCGAATATCATGATACTAAATTTGTTTCACCTATGATAATGACAATGTTATAATTGTCACTAGAATCAAGGTAGTAATTTGATAGGACTTCAAATAGTTGTTGTCCTAGAGTGTTGGATATCAGACAATCTATATCTCTCTAAGATATGAAGTATTCCACTAGTAAGTATTACTGAGTGAATGATCATGTCAAATAAATATGTATATCTAGAAGGTTGTTCCTTAAAACTCAACTATGAAATTCAATCCTCTTTTGCTAAGAGGGAGTGTTAAGTATATAGCTTCATTCGGATTGTAGAAATGGATATATATATATATATATATATATATATATATATATATATATATATATATATATATATATATATATATATATATATATATATATATATATATATTAATTCATATGTTAATTGACATGTTTTGAATAATCCCAATAACTACCGGGTCGCATTAGTTAAGAGAGCCCAAGCACCATCGTTGTTAACTAATGTAGTGAATAAGAGATAGAGGGTCATGTCCCCGTAGGGTCATGACTCTATGTGGCATAGGCCACGTAGAAGTCATGCCCCTACGTGGACATGACTCTTCATCTCCTTATATGTGCAAAGGGCATCAACACTTTCTGGTAATTAAGATCAATAACGGTGGCAAACTCATGACCCAGAAAATTGTCGACATTACAGTAGCAGATTAATATCACAGTGTTATATTCAGATACGTATTGAAGGAAACTATATTATTGCAGTGATCTCATTAAATTCCATCCTGATTAAATATCATCAGACTATTATCTTCTCTATCTTTGATCCAAATTCCTTAATAGTTTTCTTCTTTTTGAAAAGACCATTAAATCATCAAGATATACGATAATTATTCTATCCTTCAGGTGACCAAAAGACAAGTCCATTGCCCTCTAGAAAGTTGCTCCAGCATTAATTAGACCAAATGACATCCTATTGTATGTGAAGGTGCCCTAGGGGGTAATGAAAGTTGTTTTATGTTGGTCTTTCTCTACAACACTAATCTGGTTATAACTAGAAAAACCATCAAGCATGGACATCATTTCTAAACTTGAGACTATTTACAGAATATGATTCATTGCAGGCAACAGATAGTTGTCTTTCAGGATGGCCTGATTCAAATTTTTGAAGTCCACATATATCCTTATCTCTCCATTCTTCTTATGAACAGGAACTATATTAGCTACCCAAGTAGAATGATGAATAGGATAAATAATCGTTGCTTTTAACATCTTATCTACCTCTTTAAAAATGGCTTCAACAACTTTGGGGTTAAAATTCCTTAGTTTCTGTCGAAAAGGGCTTGTTCCAGGCTTCAAAGGAATATGATGTTGAAACTTTCCGTCTCTGAAATTTTTTAAGTCAACATAACAATAGGCAAACACGTCTCTAAATTCCATCAAGAGACTTATAAACCTTTTCTTTTCTTTGGGCGTGCAACATTTTCCTAAGTTAACATACTTAGGATCCTTCTCTATTCCAATATTAACTCTTTCATATTCACCTGCATCCTGAGTTGGAGAAATTCACTCATCCTTCTTTTTCCTAAAAGCATCATGGTGATCAAAGAGACATTCTAAAGAGACTAACCCTTTAGGAATCTTATTTCCTTTTAGCTGTATTACTCCATCATTTATCTCTTGACCTAGTTTTGGAGAAAACTCATTGCACTCAGCCTCTGATCCTTTGAAAAAGGTGGTAGTGAACATTTTTTCACAATGCAAGAAATTTTTAATTTGCTTGTCATTTTCAAAGACCTACCAAAGTTCTGAATTATTAAGTACACTTGGTCGATAAATCAACTCCACTCGGTAAGTAGCATCTGTGGACTCAGGATGGGGGACTAGAAGAGAAGCTGATACCACTAAAGAATCAGCTTTCAAATTTTTCTCCCTGGGAATGGCCTTAATAGAGAAAGCATCAAAACCTTCAATGTCATCCCACACTCTATTTTTGTAATGCCACAATCTCTCATTATTGACATTGAACAACCCTCTAACTTGTTTCACAATAAACTCAACATCACCTTTGGCCTGCAACAACTGAACTCCCAATTTCTTTGCCTCAGAGAGTCCTAATAATAGAGCTTCATACTCAGCAATATTATTTGTGTTCTTAAACACCAACTTGAAAGAAAAAGGAATATATTTTCCAGAAGGGGGAATAAGAAAAACTCCTTCTCCTAAGCCTGATATTGAACAACTCCCATCAAACTCCATAACCCAAATTTCATTAGTTTCTTGCGATTAGGAAACAGAGGCTGTAACTTTATTATCAAACAAAATCATGTGATTACCAAAATCACATTCTTGATACAAAATTTGTGCTTTAGGATCATCAGATGGAAATACAGTAAATGTAGACTTAGGTTCCGGTTGTAGGATGACCTGCCTTTTCTCTATGGGAATAGTGGCCTAAGACCAATCCATCTTTATTTCTCTGCCCAAATTTTTACAAAAGGTACGACTAAGAAACATGCCATAACTTGTTGGGTTATCGGCTACTAGAATAGTCAATTTAACTCTTTTATCAGGGTGAACAACAAGAGCTACTTCGGCATCTTTAGTTTGTCCCAACAGAGGAATTTGCTTGGAGTCCATGGAGTAACACCTACCAAAGGTTTTTGTCAAGGATAACCCCAGAGCTTTGGCAATGACAAATGGCATGACATTATCCGAGGCACTAGAATCAATGATATAATTTTTCAATTTGTGTCCATGTATGAACAAAGACACATAAAAAGGATCAGGTTTAGGTTAAGGATAGGCTCCGCTTCATTAGTTTGATGAGCAACAATTTTAGGTGAAGCTTCAGGAACAACAAGACAAATTGTCATTTCTTCTTTTGAGAGATACGTACAATTAATCGGTTGTTGAGTAACCTCTACTTCTATAGAAGAATTATTTCCTTTCACAAATTTAACTAATCTATCCAATTCTTTAGGGTTCAATTTCAGATATTTAGCTAGTGTAATTTGAATTTGAGAAGATTTACAAAATTCAACAATATCAAGGATCTCTTTACCTTTGAAATTTCCAGCTGAGGATGAAGAAGAACCATGGGATTTAATATTTTGTTGATTTCTAGTCAGTACAACACATGAAGGATCCTCCAAGGTAACCAAAATGTTACCTCCTCTTTCCGAATCAAACTTGTACTCCAGGAAGTGGATTTCAAAGTTGCTAGGCTGCCTGGAAGATTCTTCTTCACTTACTTCACTCAGTACCTCCTTAGAACCAATCAACTGAGAATAACATACCATTTCTGGGTAGGAACTTCCCTCATGGTCATCAGTAGTTAGCTTTTGGTGGAGGTGCCTCAATAGCTAGCCTTTGCTGCATGGGGGTAATTGTGGTGCTTTTCCCTTGGTTCCTGTTGATTGATTTGGAAATCTTCTAGGAATATCTTGATAGGGATGTGGATAAGTCATATTAGACCTAGGCAATTGTCTCTTGAGTGTTATTACATCATTCATCAACATTTGAATCACAGGGTATGAGGAAGTTGTTGATGTTGATGCTTGTGCGACAAGAGTTTGAACTTACCTTTTCCACTTTCCTACAGTGATTAAATCATCCTCCAATCTATAGCTAAAGTCTTAGTAGCTGCTAAGTTTTGCACTCTCTACCTATAGATCAAAAAGCTTATTTCTGAAGGTATTGAGTTAATAAAGAAACACTTCAAGTTATCATTGGAGGGCCTTTGATTGACCAGGATTTTATGAACTATCTTCTCAAATTTAGCAACAAAATCCTTCATTGTTTCAGGAATCTCCTTTTTCAATTGTGTTAATTGAGCTAAAAGCGAGTGTTCATCTTTAGCTGACTTGAACCTGGCTTCAAATTTTGTTTTAAGATCATTCCAGTTTGTAATATCACCATTTGGTAAATGATAAAACTAATCTACCACAACATCAGTTAATGTTTGAACAAACAATCTTACTACCACATCTTCATGTTGAATTGCTAATATACCACAAGCCACATTAAAGGCATTCAAATGCTCATCAGTTGTGACCTTCCCATCACCACTAAACTTGGGTAAGTGATCTCTTGATCCTTTCGGTAAGGGATTTAAACTAGCTCCAAGAGCAAGTGGGCCTACAACTGGACCCCAAGGATTATTAACAACCATGGGTAAAACAATGTTCAAAGGTGTAGGATTGATTACAGTAGGAAGAGAAACACCATGCAAAGTTAGGGCGTGATAGATGGAAGATACATGTGAAACATGAGAAGAAATAGGAGGCCTACTTCTTGCTCCTCTTCTAGGTGTAAAGGAAGCAAAAAAATTTAAATTTTGTAGTTCTTGAAATACGAAATCAAAAAATCCTTCACGCCTCTGGGACCTAGTTTATCTTCTTGACTCCAGCCTATTTACAAAATAACCCTTCAATATGCACCAGTATGAATACTAAGGCTAATCACAAGACAACTCTATGCATCTAATGATTTTTTTTAATCTACTATTCGACTCCTCAGCAGAGTCACCAAAAATATGTTTGTTAACAGATTTGTCTTTCACACATTTCCATTCTTTGATCTCTATATGCCCATTAATTGAAAAACAAAACCAACCAACAGTTGGATAACTATTAAAATAGCTACCCTCTATATATGGGTACAACTCCCTTAAAAATAATTTTCAATAAGCTTCAAGTTATCACAATTTTTATGCACACTTTTTACCCGAAAGTATTAAAGGCATACGAGTATTCATTTTTCAACACAAGATGAATACGGAAAATATTTAAAATACAGATTTTGTTCAAAGCTCACAGACTTCCATTTTTAAACAAGAAGATATATTTTTCAAAGTTTTCTTTTGCGCATTCACATATAATGAAAAGAAAGATAACAAATTTCAGATTTGAATAAAATCTTCACAAAGATTAGCATTCAATATATTAAATACACAAATCAAATTGTCCTTCTTTCAAAAAATACAAAACACTACAAAAGATAAAGCCCTTGTTATATCTCTATCAAAAAGTTTCGGACCTTTCTAAAGTATCAAAAACATAGTTATATAGCCACAACCTGGCCAACAGTTATAATGGGAAACACTGAAAGCCACCAATTTTCGCCTTGCAAAGTCAATGGAACCAACATTTAAATAGAAATAAAATTGTCTTGCAACTAACAAGTAAATAGGACCTATCATCTATGGAAAACATTGCTAAGCAGTTCTAATAACTGATTCTTTCTTCCAATCTGCATGAGAAGTGGCAAAGTGTTGAATGGTTGTGTTATGAGGCAATCCCACGTTTGCCATTCACTGCTTCCATACCTCTTTTTCCTTGTGAACCTGTGCAACTTTGTCAGAGTGACTATCCAGATGTCCAATGCATAAAAATAGGAGCGATTCAATTTTAGCAATGACACTTAAGTCACCCAAAATTAGAACCTTAGCTTCTTTCACATAATTGATTTTTCCTTTAAATGATTCCATTATAACCTCAACCGCTTCGAGGGTTCTTCCATCATCCTTCAAACATTTTATCCTAATGCACACAAGTTCATTTCTCATGGAGGTAACTAATTCTGCAAGTTGATTTACCAACTTCACAAATTCCTCATAAGCCTGTGTTATCAAGGAATTTCTCCATTCAATGTTACTATAACAAACATATAAAATGCTATCATCCAGGCTTGCCACGGGTTTTTTAGCAAGAAACTTCATTACCCCATAAATCTACACTTCTCGCATTTGTGTTGCTTTTGATACCCATTTAGTTTCCTCATTTTTCTAATTGTTGATTTCAATCTCCAACTCCTTCATCACTTGTATCGCCCCATCATAAACTCTGCTTAAATTAACAAAGTATTCGACACCGGACTTTAGAATTCTTTCTAACCACTCCATCATGGTTTCTATGATCAACCTGCATTTTTTTTATTTGTTCCAAAGTCTTCTAATTTGCAGGGGACTTAGGATCAAAAGACATTGGAATCTATGACAAAGATTGAGGGTTCGGATCATTAATTTCCTCAATATACTCTACCATCCTTCGTAACATTTCTTTCATCGGATGCTTATCTTTCTCATCTTTCCAAGTCCTAGTTATGATCTTCTTTGTTAAAGCCTCAAGATGAAGAACATTTGTAGCTCAAGAAGCAGTTCCAATATTTACCTTTTCAATAGAAAAGTCCTAGGATGTAGGGTTTTCTATTTTTTCATCTGTCAATGGATGTGCTATCTCTACGATCCAGTTCCCACTATTTGCATCAAAATCGATTTTTGACATAGTTTTTGACTTCTTTGCTTTAGGATTTTTTCCCAGGCATTTGCTCACCATGTCCTCTACTGGAATTGAGGCTGGAACAATGTTTCTCTTCTTGTTGCTTAACATATTCTCTAACCATACTGGTCCTGAAGGAACTTGAGACTTATTTGGATCAGTTCCTATTTCTTTTCCATCCTTTACTACCATTGTAGTGATCGCATTTAAGGCTTCTTGCACTTGCTGATTACTACTCTCATCATCTAGGCCTTGTTGTTCTTTATTCGGATCAATTGAGGTGGTATCCATCTCAAGGTCAACTATCACAGTATCAATAGGCGAGGATCTTCTTTTTCTCCTTGCTTTGGAGTGGGTGATTCTGACAGAAGTTGACTCTTTGTTTTGCATTGTCTTTGCTCTTTGTCCTCCTTTGCCCTGTTTCTGTGAATAAATTGCAACACAAGATGGAACAAGTGAATTAGATACCAGGACCTCAGTGGGTGAGGTTGAATTTTCCTTGAGCTTCTGCTCGGTCTTCTCTCTTAAAGCCACTTTTATGTTCTTGGAATGACCGATAATATCCTGGTTTGAATGTCCTCTTCCTCTTTTTTTTCAAGTCAATCTCTGGTATTACTCCTTGTTGCCTATCATCAACAAATTGGGAATCAAGCAAATCATTTTCATCATCAACAACATTTGTAGTGTTTATCTTCAGACCATAATCCCTAATTTGTTGCACTTTGAATCTTAAGTGAGCTCTTCTTCGAACCTCATACTCACCCACACAATCTACCCAAGAGTCTTCTAGACTTGGTACATGTTGAAAATTGTCTCTGAATGTAAGGTGAGTCATTGCAGATCCTTTAATATCAAACTTAGTGCAAGGAATATACAACTGAAAATTAAACTTTTTGAACTCTAATTCTAAATTCAAAGCATTTGAAACACTCTTACAAGTGTAATATGTCAATTCAATGGGAAAAGAAACCCATGTTTGGTGTTCTTCCCTATATTTCTTATCTATATTAGCAAATTGCCTATACACTTCAATTAATACTTACCTGTCAAAGACGTATCTCGACAACTTGTAGGGTTTACATTCAAAACCACCAACCCTCAAATAATCAAACCTGGAAACCTGAATTTAGAAGCTGCCATATATGTTTATAAGTTGCATGGCTTCCTTAGTTAATCTCATATGAATATCTCCTTTTAACTCAAACACTAACCTGCCAAGAAAAATATTATGAACCTTGTAATAATTTTTAGTGACTTTGTGTTGTTGCAAATGCAGGTAATATTCATATATCCTCATGTCATTCTGCCAATTTCATGATATAGACCTACCCATTGACGGGTGTGAGATAAACAGTATATGAGCTAAGAGGACATATAGAAATTTTTGTTACCAAAACAACTTAAACCCTCATGTATTCTTTCCACAATTAACTCTGCCCAATCTATGTATCTCTTTTCACCATAAATGACCTGAATAAAGAAATACATCCAATCCTCCCAATAAAACGTTATTTGATTTCCCCTCATTCCATGTAGTAAAATGACTATATCCCTTCTTGAATTAGATGCTCTCAGGTTAATGGGCTTGGTAGTCTAGAACCCCCCTTTTGAAATTTCAGTAGCCAATTTCTAGCAATGACACTCCTATAACATGACTTCTTCTCAGAGAAAAGCCCTTCCAACTTACATATTGTCCAGTCCTCATATTGCTCCTTCTCTAGTATTTTCATTATGGCAGTAATAACCTCCTGACTAATTGTAAGCAAAACCTTACCCTGTGCGTCCCTTATACACCTCTGAGTAGGATCATATCTGTTCATACATTCCAAAACTACTTCTGGACATGACACAGCTGGAGGAAATGTTGCAGCTTCTACCAACCCACTATCTAAAATTTTCTGCATTAGAGGGGAACCAACATAATTCTGTGCTCTTTCGTGGAATTCCTCTAAGTCTACTGATGACAAAAAAGTATCCCCTATGTCAAGGAAGAAGAAGACTAACCAAGACTCTTGGTTTGTTTTAGGTATTTTCGGTCTCATTTTAGCTTTACAACCTGAAAATGCACATCAAGAAGAATTGACTGAACCGATTGAAGTATCAAATAACACTTTTTAATTTATGAATACTAAAAAGAAAAGAGGAAGAACTTGTGCTCACCTTTCATGCAGGACTGAGAATTCACAGAGTTGGGAGCAAGAAATACTGCCTGCACTAATCTTCTACTTACCAAATTGGGTAAATGATAAAAGACAGGTAACTTGTTTCAAATAAAATAGATCTTAAGGACTAGCCTAAAATATTAGTTGCACGATTCCTCATGATTTGAAACTGCATACTTATCTATACCAAATTGTGTTGAAAAGATTTAATTCTGAGAGTTTATTAATAACAAGTCTTTTCCCTCCATATCCTTCCTTGGAATGATTATTCCCAGTACAGACTTTCATCACAATTCATTATCTCGAGGTTCATCTTTTAAATCCAGAATATTCCCTACATGTTGTCACTTCTTCACTTTATCTTCAAAGTTATTGATCCTTGAACCATGAACTTTGAACCCTTCGAAAAGTAGTTCAAAGGTTCAAGTTCAAAACAACATTAGAGAAAAACATACGAGCATGCCTAAGCTCACGCATTATAAAACCTGACTTACACAAGACTTGCTTTCACATGTTGAACTATGAACCTTGAACCACTAGAAAGGTTCAAGATTCAAGTTCAATGAACTATTACCACCAAGACCTTTAGTGCCTTATTAAAAACAAAGTCATTATACCACATACCGCAATTGAACTTGAACCTTGTACTTTTGAAAAGGTTCAAATGACAAGTTCGGTTCAAGAAAAATTGCAAAGAGAAAATTTGAAGGACATGGAAAAAACATAATACAAGTGCGGACTAACAATATGCATAGAAAATTTGATCAAGATGACAAAAAGGCAAAATCAATCATCATATTCAACATGTCTAATGAAGTTCAACCCTTTATTCAAGACTATAACCAAAGATACATAGGGCAAGGTCGAGATAATTTACAAAGTGAAGAGTTAGAATCAAATCTTGAATTTACAAAGTCTGCAACATAGCCTAAAGATGAAGAATGGAGAAAAAATGGGATCCTTTCTTAAAAGGATTGTTGAGTTGAGATTTTCCTTAAAATATTTGGATGAAACAATTAATCATGCATTCCTGGTGCCTATTGTTCTACGAGAATTAGCTTCCAAATACAAAGTGTCTATGACAACTTTGAATGTTACATAACTGACACCCAGTTTTGAGAAGCTAGTAAATTTACTTTAAAAAAAAGAATCTCTAAGCTAGGATCATGCTTAGGATAATTATGTTAGGACCACACACCACAAAATATATAAGCCTAATAAGCAATAGGTGGACCTCCAAAATCTAGTAATGCATCTAGATCTCAAAATAAATGTCCAATATGTGAAATGATTGGATGTGATGTGAAAATTTGTTAGTACAACTCCTTGGCAAAATGATTGTGTAGTACCCCTACTAGTTTGAACTCATTAGACTCATATTTTATTATTGGTTTTTTTTTTTTAGTGGATACATTACCATGATATGTTATTCAGATTTTTATGACATTATGCTTTATCTGGAGATGAGATGTATATTTTGTTTGCAGTATTTCAGTACTTGTGATTTATGGCATTTTATGGATTATTGCTATGTACTGACATTTTACTTTATCTATGCAATGTGAAATTATATGTTGTGTGTTTGCGAGTGTATTGGATGCAAGGAGATGATTTTCCTTCACTCATTTGAGTGAGACAGGGAATGTCGTGATTCTCCTTCATCGGTGTGTATGTCATGTTTTCTATATTGTATATATATGCATGTGTGGTTCGGTGATGCAGGATATTGCAGGTACAAGTACCGAGTAGGTACGGGGTATCGTCTCCACCTGGCTTCACAGGTCTGAGCATGCCTTATATTTTTTGATGGAAGTGGAGGAGATAGTAGTTGACCTTATTTTTACTCAGTTACACTCGTATGAGTGTTGTCAGTTGGTCGTCTTGTCAGTTAGTTCGGTCTTCGTGTTTTGTCATTTTATCTTTTATGGGTAATTGCTTGAGATTTGTTTAATTTGAGTGTTTTAGTGGATTTAATTAATTAATTAAATAAGTTTATGAAATTATCTCATTATTGTATTGTTTATGCATTGAGATTATAAATTTAGTTAATTAAAGAAATTATTAGATTAAGCTACATGGTATTTGAAATATATTTTTATAAATTAGATTAATTATATTTATTGTTTCCTTGAATTTTAAATAAATAAATGATTAAATAAATAAAAGAATAAATAAATGAATAAAAGGATTAATTAGAATTAAAATATTATTTTAATTCTTTATTTAGAAAATTAATTAATGTGCATGAGAAAAGAAAAGAAAGAATAATGTTTTTTAATTATTGCATGTGATAAATTTAGAAAATAAAATAAAAATTACTATTATTCTAAATTTAGGTTTTTTGTGAAAAAGCTATTGAACCTAGAATTTTAGTTTAAATAGGGGTTAGGTTTTTATTTTAGTTACACAGGAACAGGTCAAGAATTTTAGGTGAAGAAATTTATTGGAAGTTTATTGAAAGGATTGGGGCTCTTCTATAGAATTCTTCTAGGAAAGCTATACCAGGTTGGATGATTTCTTAGTTGTGTGTTTTATTAAAAATATTTCTATTTTTCTCTGCTTGATGTGTGTGTAAAATAATTGTCAAATCCAAAACCCTCTTCCGGTGAATTCGAGTTTTGTTTTGAAATCCATGCCTGATGTGTATTTCTAATTTATGGTAAGTTGTAATTTTTGAGAAAATTAAGAGAAATTATTATAGAAAATTTGTCAGATTTTAGGATGTATGGAAATTTGCAAGATTTGTGAGAAAGGGTATTTACCTGAGAAATGGTTTTAATTACCTTAAAAAAAATAAAAATTAATTACACATTAAATTTATTTGGGTTAATTAAATTTTAAAAAATATATATATATGAAGAAGGATTAAATTTTGTGAAAATGGAATTATTGGAAAAATATTGTTTTTTTTATTATTACTGTTAAAATTTTATTAACATGAAATTATTGAAAAAGTATTGTTTTTATTGTTCTGTAAAAAAATATATAAAAAATAAATAATTATAAAAAAAATAAATAAAAAATATATATATATAAATTAAAAAATAAAAATAAAAATAAAAAATAATAATAAAGGGTAGGGCATACTACCTACGGTAGCATCCGCTACCGGTGGTAGTACATAGTACTACCAACGGTAGCAGTGCTACCGGTGGTAGCAGTTGCTACCTACGGTAGTACTAGCTATTGGTGATAGCTTAGGCTATCGTGATCAGGGCCTTTATAAATTTTTTAAGTGTTTTTAATTTGTTTTAAATTAATTTCTAAACCCTGTGCATACTGCGGTATGACTATCTTGGGTTTCGTACCTAGGGGTTGGATAAATTAAATTTATTATGTGTTATATTATATATGTATATAAATAAATATATGTATATTCATATATGCGTTTATATATATATATATATATATTAAATATGTTTTCTTTTGGTAGTTATTATAATATTTTAAATATTATTTAATTACAGTTTGGAATGATAATCTCTATGAATATGTTGAAAATACATTAGGAGAATTATTTTTATTTTAAATCTTTTTGGACAATGACAAGGTGGATGTTTTTGGTATTAAATAGTTGTAAGTTCTTGTTATCTGGAAATTCATAAATTGCATGTTATTTATGTTTTGGCTATTTTAAAGGAAAGATTGCTTGTAATAGGATCTTGCGTATATTGTGTTCCCAGTCAAGCTTTATTTCATTGCAATTTTGGTTAAATTGTCATTGTGCCCTATGTTATTATTTCTCCTAGACTAGGTGTTGTATAACCTATTTGATATGAGCCATTGTGTGTTTTTGTCCAAATGGTCAATCATGGGTTGGTATTTGTGTATCCTTCACCTGTGCTTGTTAGGATTGTTTATGGTTGTCTGTTTCACCATAGAGTTTTCGTAGAGAGAAACATTTCATGTTAGTGTCCTAGGAGAGAGAGTGGCTTTCGAGTGGGGGTCGTGCCCGAAGTGGATGACAGGATAACCCGTCAAGAGTTAGTTAAAAAGTGATAACCTAATAATTAATTAGGGGGTGGGTAGATTAAATATTAATTAAGATAAATATACCTCGTGCATAGGTGAGTGCTTGTATAGGGCTCATAATGTTACGAGAAGGCCTAGAATGGCAAACTTACCACCTTGTCTTCACGAAAGGATTGGTAGGGTCCACATGAGACTTAGTTGGAACTGGAGGCTCGGGAGAGGTTACCAAGAGAAACTCGAGGATGGGGGCCGGGACCTATGGAGGCTGTACCATGGTAACCATCAAGCTATGTGATGACACTCTCTTCTTAGAGTCACTAGTGTTTGCAGAATCTTGTATTTCTTTCATACTTGTCTTACTTTGCTTACTTGAGGGTTTTCTACTATCTCCTAGCATGGTGGGGTGGTTCCATTTCAGGATCACATGGTCGAGTGGTAGTGCCACTTCCCATCTGATGTTTTGGATCGTATCTTCAGGCGACGAAAGGCTTCACTGGTGTTTCTTAGTTCGTGGTTTATGTACCAGCTCTTGTTCGAGATCATTGTTCAGTTGAGACCTTGTGGTCATTGTATCAGACTCTTATGTAATCTTGATATGGTATCTTTGTAATCAGTGGTATTATTGGAAGCCATGTAATTATGGATATTGTAATATTATTATGTCAGTGAAATGAAAGTTATTTTTTTGACCTTATGTTCAAATGGTTTATGGAAATTGGATGCATTGGAATACTTTTCTTTCTTTATTATGAAATTTGGATGTATGTGTAGTTTTAAACTTAAGTATTCAATTTATCTAATTAAATGGATTAACTGTGGTGTTAATATAATCTACAAAATTAATCTTCATTGGTTACCCTTAGGAAAACATATGAAAGACTTATGTTGTGTTGTTAAAAGTGCAATGGTTTTAGTTAGTGCACTTAGTCTTTAACAAAAAAAAACATTTCGCCCTTTTATTGCCTAGTTGTGTTGTTTTCCTTTAGGATTCCTGGCGGGGCGAGTGTATTGGATGCAAGGAGACAATTTTCCTTCACTCATTTTAGTGAGACAGGGAATGTCGTGATTCTCCTTCATCAGTGTGTATGTCGTGTTTTCTATATTGTATATATATGCATGTGTTGTTCGATGATGCAGGATATTGCAGGCACAAGTACCGGGTAGGTACGAGGTATCGTCTCCACCTAGCTTCACAGGTCTGAGCGTGCCTTATATTTTTCGATGGAAGTGGAGGAGATAGTAGTTGACCTTATTTTTACTCAGTTACACTCATATGAGTGTCGTCAGTTGGTCGTCTTGTCAGTTAGTTCGGTCTTCGTATTTTGTCATTTTATCTTTTATGGGTAATTGCTTGAGATTTGTTTAATTTGAGTGTTTTAGTGGATTTAATTAATTAATTAATTAAGTTTATGAAATTATCTCATTATTGTATTGTTTATGCATTGAGATTATAAATTTAGTTAATTAAAGAAATTATTAGATTAAGCTACATGGTATTTGAAATATATTTTTATAAATTAGATTAATTATATTTATTGTTTCCTTGAATTTTAAATAAATAAATGATTAAATAAATAAAAGAATAAATAAATGATTAAAAAGATTAATTAGAATTAAAATATTGTTTTAATTCTTTATTTAGAAAATTAATTAATGTGCATGAAAAAAGAAAAGAAATAATAATGTTTTTTTAATTATTGCATGTGATAAATTTAGAAAATAAAATAAAAATTACTATTATTCTAAATTTAGGTTTTTTGTGAAAAAGCTATTGAACCTAGAATTTTAGTTTAAAAGTTACACAGAAACAGGTCAAGAATTTTAGGTGAAGAAATTTATTGGAAGTTTATTGAAAGGATTAGGGCTCTTCTACAGAATTCTTCCAGGAAAGCTATACCAGGTTGGATGATTTCTTAATTGTGTGTTTTATTAAAAATATTTCTATTTTTCTCTTCTTGATGTGTGTGTAAAATAATTGTCAAATCCAAAACCCTCTTCTGGTGATTTCGAGTTTTGTTTTGAAATCCATGCCTGATGTGTATTTCTAATTTATGGGAAGTATGTAATTTTTGATAAATTAAGAGAAATTATTATAGAAAATTTGTCAGATTTTAGGATGCATGGAAATTTGCAAGATTTGTGAGAAAGGGTATTTACCTAAGAAATGGTTTTAATTACCTTTAAAGAAAAATAAATTTAATTACACATTAAATTTATTTGGGTTAATTAAACTTTAAAAAATATATATATATGAAGAAGGATTAAATTTTGTGAAAATGGAATTATTGGAAAAATATTGTTTTTTTTATTATTACTGTTAAAATTTTATTAAAATGAAAATTTTGAAAAAGTATTGTTTTTTATTATTCTATAAAAAAATATATTAAAAAAAAAAATTATGAAAAAAAAAAAATAAATAAAAATTAAAAAATATATATATATATATATATATATATATATATATATATATATATATATATATATATATATATATATATATATATATATATTAAAAATAATAATAATAAAGGGTGGGGCATACTACCTATGGTAGCATCCGCTACCGACGGTATGAGTGCTACCAGACGGTAGCAATGCTACCGGCGGTAGGAGTGCTACCGGACGGTAGTACTAGCTACCGGTGGTAGCTTAGGCTACCGTGATAAGGGCCTTTACAAATTTTTTAAGTGGTTTTAATTTGTTTTAAATTAATTTCTAAACCCTGTGCATACTGCGGTATGACTGTCTCGGGTTTCGTACCCAGGGGTTGGATAAATTAAATTTATTATGTGTTATATTATATATGTATATTCATATATGTGTTTATATATATATATATATATATATATATATATATTTTTTTTTTTTTTTCTTTTGGTAGTTATTATAATATTTTAAATATTATTTAATTACAGTTTGGAATGTTAATTTCTATGAATATGTTGAAAATACATTAGGAGAATTATTTTTATTTTAAATCTTTTTGGACAAATGACAAGGTGGATGTTTTTAGTATTAAATAGTTGTAAGTTCTTGTTATCTAGAAATTCATAAATTGCATGTTATTTATGTTATGGTTGTTTTTAAGGAAAGATTGTCTGTAATAGGATCTTGTGTATATTGTGTTCCCAGTCAAGCTTTATTTCATTGCAATTTTGGTTAAATTATCATTGTGTCCTATGTTATTATTTGTCCTAGACCAGGTGTTGTTGTATAACCTATTTGATATGAGTCATTGTGTGTTTTTATCCAAATGGTCAATCTTGGGTTGGTATTTGTGTATCCTTCATCTGTACTTGTCAGGATTGTTTATGGTTGTCTGTTTCACCATAGAGTTCTTGTAGAGAGAAACATTTCCTGTCAGTGTCATAGGAGAGAGAGTGGCTTTCGAGCGGGGGTCATGCCCAAAGTGGATGATAGGATAACCCGTCGAGAGTTAGTTAAAAAGTGATAACCTAATAATTAATTAGGGGGTGGGTAGATTAAATATTAATTAAGATAAATGTACCTTGTGCATAGGTGAGTGCTTGTACAGGGCTCATAATGTTACAAGAAGGCCTGGAATGGTAAACTTACCACCTTGTCTTCACGAAAGGATTGGTAGGGGCTGCATGAGACTTAGTTGGAACCGGAGGCTTGGGAGAGGTTACTAGGAGAAACCCGGGGATGGGGGTCGGGACCTATGGAGGTTGTACCATGGTAACCATCAAGCTATGTGATGACACTCTCTTCTTAGAGTCACTAGTGTTTTGTGAGTTGAGTCACATGGTTGTTTGTAGAGTCTTGTAGTCCTTTCATACTTGTCTTACTTTGCTTGCTTGAGGGTTTTCTACTATCTCCTAGCACGGTGGGGTGGTTCCATTTCAGGATCACATGTTTGGGTGGTAGTGCCACTTCCCATCAGATGTTCTGGATTGTATCTTCAGGCAAAGAAAGGCTTCGCTGGTGTTTCTTGGTTCGTGGTTTATGTACCAGCTCTTATTTGAGTTCATTGTTCAGTTGAGACCTTGTGGTCATTGTATCAGACTCTTATGTAATCTTGATATGGTATCTTTGTAATCAGTGGTATTATTGGAAGCCATGTAATTATGGATATTGTAATATTATTATGTCAGTGAAATGAATGTTATTGTTTTGATCTTATGTTCAAATGGTTTATGGAAATTGGACGCATTGGAATACTTTTATTTCTTTATTATAAAATTTGGATGTATGTGTAGTTTTAAACTTAAGTATTCAATTTATCTAATTAAATGGATTAACTGTGGTGTTAATATAATCTACGAAATTAATCTTCATTGATTACCCTAAGGAAAACATATGAAAGACTTCTGTTGTGTTGTTAAAAGTGCAATGATTTTAGTTAGTGCACTTAGTCTTTAACAAAAAAAAATTATTTCGCCCTTTTATTGCCTAGTTGTGTTGTTTTCCTTTAGGGTTCTTGGTGAGGCATTACAGATTGTCCAACAATAAATCACATCTAAAGAATCCATTTCAAAGTAGAAATACACAATGGGAGCATAAGAAAAAATAGAAATAACATGACAATGTAGCTGAAGAAGAAGATTATCTAGAAGAGGAACATGTGATTTCATCCCACACTTACAAGATAGATCACAATCTAATTTCATTTGGTATGTGGACTTAGGTACTACTAAGAACACAACTAGATAGGAGTGGTTTCTCACATTGAAACACCATTATAGAAAAGTCTCTCTCGGAGGTGATACCACCTATAGCATCCAAGGTATTGGTGACATATTATTATAATTTGGTATACATCATTGTAGGCTCACTAAAGTTTTGCATGTGCCAGCTTTTACCAAAAATGTCCAATTTGTTAATCAGTTTCTTGATCACAACTTGAGAATTGAGTTTGATAAAAACAAGGATAAAAGGTATGTCTCATTGTAGATAATTCTAAAAGTTCAAAGATTATTGCAAGTGCATCTACAACTCGTAAAATATTTAGGCTTGATACAATTGCCAATAATCAAGTCTTAGTGATTAAGGATAATGATCTTGCTAGGCTATGGCATCACAAATTTTGTCATTTGACTGCTAGTTATTTGCTTACACTTAGTAAGAAAAGCATAGTCAAAGGGCTTCCCTCACTTGAGAAGTTGGATGCTATTTTTTCTAGTTGTATTGTTGGAAAACAATATTGAGAACCCTTCTATCCAAGTGAGCATCATCCAAGCCAACCTTTTATGTTGGGGCATACTAATTTGTGTATGCCAATGACACCTAGGCACAATAGATTCAACTACTTTTTGCTTTTTTTTTATCATCACACAATAAAAATTGGGTACATTTCTTGGAGAGTAAAGATTAAGCCTTTTCCTACTTTAAAGGATTCCATACTCTTGTGGAGAAAGATACAAATCATCATTTTTTTCCCCTCCGCTTGAATTGAGAAGGTGAATACACTAGCATAGAATTTTGTGCCTACTTGAAGGAAAATGGGATTCATCATCAGCTAACTATAATATACAAAGCTCAAAAAAATGGATTTATTAAATGAAAAAATCAAATCATCATGGAGATAGTACATAACATGTTGAAGGATTCTCATTTGGGCTATGCTTATAGGGTTGAAGTTGTGAATACAATATTTTACCCTTGAATCATTCACCAACCAAAGCACTTGATGGCATCACACCAAAATAATCCTTGATAGGGTTAAATATATCTATTTCTCGTCTTCATTGATTTGGTTGCACAACATATATACACAATCCTAAGAAAAAAGAAAGAAACTTGATAAAAAAAAATATATGAAATGTATTCTCCTTGGTTATAGTGATGAGTCTAAAGCATATCGTCTTATGGATCCCAACAAAAAGAAGATATAAATTAGTAGAGATGTCATATTTTATGAGAAGGTTGAGCTAATTTCTCCTCCCAAAAAATGAAACAAGTTTACCAATGCAAGAAAGAATCCTATGAAAGGAAAAAATCCCCTCCAAAGTAGAAAGGATAAGAAAGGATGAGAAAGATAATGTAGACTTTCTCCAAGTAGTCAAATGTACCAATGGTTGATGCTTGAAATTGGATGTAGAAGATGGACCATGATTGTTGAACAACAATCCTCCCCTTAGAAAGAAACAAAAACAAAGGTTTATGAAAGTTGTCTTTCCAAACCTAAAAGGGATATGAAGGAAGATAGTGAAAAATGAATGAAGTCTTATATTGGTCATGTATCTCCATGTAAACGTTGAAAGTAGGCACCTTCAAATCAATCATTTTAGGCCACATTGATGAATATGACAATCCAGAACTATGGTGTGTGTACAACATGATCCAAAGACTTAGGTATCTCCTCTAAAGATAAAGATGTCTACTCCAAATGTTGGTCAAGAGTATCCACAATCATGTCAAACCATGATGAATGATCATGTGGATAATGAACAAGAGGACCAAAGGTTCCTCCACAACAAATGAAGAAGAAGAAGAAAATTAATCAAAGAGAAGATGAATATCATGAATAGTGTCTACAAAGTCTGCAATATGAGACTTTGTGACAAACAAATTAGCAATGTCTATCAAGTACTCATTGCATGGAACTACATATGAAAAAAGATGTAGACCCTATTGCACTAAATCACCAATGAGCATGAATGTAGTAACACAAGTATGCTTAGAAGAAAGAATAGATGCAAAAGAAGGAATGCAAGGCTCAAGAATTGGATCTAATGTGATGATATCCAAGTTTAAGTAACCCAAGTTCTCAAAATCAAAATTCATGCTAGGAGTGAGATCAACAACCAAAGGATCGACAACATCACCAGGCACAAAGTTTGAAAAGGTGTATAGCCAAGATACATGATCAACCATCCTAGTAGCAATTATGTCTCTGCTTTCCAAGTCTTGAATGATAACTAAATCAAGTGTGAATTCTGTAGTCTTCGTTGTTCCACCATGGGTGATCTGATAGATGGAAATAAGATTGTTTGATAGATGAGGTATGCACAAAACATCATTCAAGGTGTCATCCCCAATATCAATAGAAAATTTCCCAATTACACTCATGTAAGTTGTATTTCCCATCAAAATAGGTGGCATAGCACAAGGCTCAAAAGAAGAGAACGTAGATTGTGTAGAAGCCATATAGTGAGAAGATCTAAAATCTAAGAGTCATCTCCCTGATTCACAGCTTGTAGAAGAACAAAGAACTTTACCTTTGTTTCTAGCTAATTCAGAAGCAAATCTAGTATGACCTTTTACCTTAGTAGATCCTAACTATTTTGAATGAGAAGAAGAACTTGACTTGGACATTTTAGAAGGAAGATCAATTTTGTTCCTTTTAAGAAAATGGTTTAGTTAATTAATACCCTTCTTATAAAAAGAATGTTCTTCATGTCTATTCCTTTTGCAATATGCATAGGTTGGCTTCTCCTTCTTAGATGAGTCATCTTTTGAAAATGATTTATTTTGTGTTGGATTTGGATGTTGCTTTTTTCAAGTTCTCTTGTTTCTTGTCAATTTGTCTTGACTCTTTTTGTACTTTAGACTCACCAACCACAAAATCCTAATTCTTTGATAGCTTTATGAGAGCCATAGAAAGAATATTTTATTAGAAAAATAGTTGTAGTTGCACCAAAATATTAACTTGTTAATGCCTTGTACAACTACGAGATTTAATGAATCCAAGTGATGCGGTTAAGCCATGTCAAAAGCCCAAGCACTGTGTTGCATAACACAAGGAGACCAAGGGCACCCACTGTGCAACAATCCCCCCAACACAAGCGAGGGGTTTGAACCTATGACCTAGGATTTGATACAAATTCCTAGAAACACAAATGTCATTGTACCAAAAGATCAACCTAGTAATTCCCGATACAACTGTGAGATTTAATAAATCTAGAGGAGGTGATTAAGCCACGTCACAAACCTGAGCACTACATTGCACAACACAAGGAGACCAAGGGCACACACCTTGCAACAAATTTTGTTATTCATGTATCAACATCTCTAAAAAAGATGAAAATGGAGTCTTAACATAAATCAATCCTATCGTTAGCATGCGAGTATGAAAGCTAGATACAAAAGATGCATATTGAGGACCTTGTTTGTTTAGTACATTATAGACTAATTGAATGTTAATTTTCTCAATGCCACATTATTTACATTGTTCTCTCAAAACATTAACCCTAGATATGAAATCCTAGATGTTGTCAAAGCTCTTCAGATCAAGGCTCATCAAATCATTGGCAATACTATAAACTCTAACTTCATTAGTTGTACCATACAATGTTTTTTGACTTTTCTCAAGCTTCATGTAAAATTTTACATTGTTTAATCTAAAACATTAGATCATGAGAAACAAAACTATGAAGACATCTAAGAGATTTTATTTTTTCAAGCATCCATTTAAGCTTATACTTATCATCTATAGGTTCAACTACTTTTTCTTCGGCATATGGAGCCTACCCATTAGTTCATTCCATGCACATTGATGCCAAGTTGAATGGTTATATGGTGTAATTAATGAAACCTTAGAATGATCCATATGTGTAGGAAAAAAAGAGCACAAGAAAACAAATTAGAAAACACACACACACACACACACACACACACACACACACCATAAGAGATTACCCTTTTTTACTCAATCATGAATCCCCACAAACAAAAAATGATTGTGACACTTTATAAATCAATGGATTTATAATATTGGAGTTGTTTTACATAGTTTTACGATGCCCAAAAAGGACTCAAATATTGAAAATACAAAATAATGTCAGAATTACAAACTCAAAATGACACCAATATGTACTTCTAAGAAAACTATCAACTTTCAAAAAAATAAGCACCTAGATCTAAGGTCATATGTGAAAGTTACATCCATTTGAATTTGAAAAAATGATGATAATGCTTTAGATCTAATGAGAAAACTAAATTTATAGAAAAATATGATCACTTGAGTTAAAACTATTTACTCCATTGCAAAGAGCGCAAAATTTTGCCCCCAAAATTATTTTTTGCGTTGAAAGACAATTATGTATAGCTTAGAATGAGCACTTCTAAATTCAAGTGTAAAATGTGAAACCACATTGGAGAGAGGTTTAGGTATGAAAAAAACTACCTCCACTTATCTGGTAAAACTCTGCTAAATCATACTATGTAGGTGGGCAATAGGCTTGCCTGCTAAATAAATTTTCCGTCAAATTTGACGTTCATGAAAATCGATGAATTGGGGGTTGATTTTAAGGTTTTGGAGCCTTATAGATGTGATGGGGTAGTCCATTTGGCTTGAAAATTCTCAAAAAAAAAAGCTACCCTCCAAATCTGGTGATGAAAGCTTTGGTTCACACCTTTGCCAAATTGAACATCCAATGTTCATTTTGGATGAAATAAAAGGCAATTCTGACTTTCTCAATTGCTCTGAACTCAAAGGTGAGCTTAGATTTTCTCCAAGAATCTCCCAATATACCTGCATTGAAAAGAAAGAGATAAGAACCCTCCTATCAATTGTACTTCTATCAAGAATTTTTTATTCTCAATGCAATCATCAAATTTATGACAAGAGCATAATTTTATTTAAAGGATAAAACGATTATGTATTCCTAAAAGAATGCTAACCGACAACTCACAACTAGCTTTGGTATCATGTTAGATTTAGTTGTGAAGCCACCCGTGATCAATATGACTGAAGGAAAGCAAGACAAGAATCTAGAGATGAATTAACTCAACACTCTCTTAGCACTGAACTAGCACTCATAATCAAGTGATCTACTGAAATTCACATAGGGAGAGGTTATAGTTGCTTGTATAACAAAATATGGGCAAATAAAACCAAGAGGAATAATAACTCCCATCAACCCAAAATAGGTAGGAGTTTTACCTACTTGGTAAATGCCAAATACATGGTTATGCCAACTTAGGTAAGGACAAGAAAATGGTTATGGCGAGGTGGCTAATAAATCCAAAAGAGGGTATGATATCCAACCACTCAAAGGTGGGTGTGAGTGACACATGAGGTTGAAGGATTATGCTTCATGTCATCATCCTAACTATTATAATATAACCTAATCAAGCTTAATAATATGTGTAGAAAAAATAAATATTCCCTAACATAAGGAAATAAAAATCCTACACTAACATGTTGAAACCAAGGGTGTATAATAGTAAGGGATTTAGATAGACTAGTTTGATCCAAGGATTGGTGATGAAGAATTATTTTACCCCTATTCAAGCTAATAATTGATTGGTTGATGATGATATAATTTTTAATGTGGGAAGGATACATCTCAAAAATAATGTGAGGATTAGGAAAGACATATCAGTGACCATCCTTGCACGCCTTGATGGGTTAACTGAGGTGGATGGCCCTATGGAAGGAGGTGGCTTCATTTTATTTGAGGTACTTTCCTGTTGTTGATGAGGTTGGCCTTCTACTTGTAACATAGTATCCAAAGGATAGGGTTTGGAGATTCATTCTTGGGTTCACCTAACTACATCATTTTCCCTAACATCAATATACTCTACTTCTTTAATAGAGAGATTCACATTATAAACAGGGATATCATAGATCTTCTTTGAATTGTAGGAGAGATGCAACCTGTTTTCATTATCATTAGCTTTGGCTCCTCAATAGTCCACATCCTTGCAACTAGGTTAGCTAGCATTAAGTCTATCCTACAGTAATCTTTGACTTTGACATCATAGTCATCTATGCAAATTTTCCAATTATCCTCTATTTGAGGTTCATGTTTGAAATAAGCTCCAATAATTGGGTTGATCTTTCCAATGGGGTTAAATTTATTCCTGCCCATTTTCAAAATCTACAAAGAATGATCTTAGCATCTTTGATTCCATACTTTTAGCAGCTTTCATGTCAAGGCCATGGGGGCTTCACTAGCTAGGCAATATTATATAATGTGCATTCATATTGGGGGGATTAATACATCAAAAATTAGGGTGCAATATATTACCTATCGATGGAAATAGGAGGTTTTGTAATTTTGGCTATGAAAAATACAATATTAGGTGAAAATAGAGGGCCTTTTAATTCGGGATGTGTATTGATAGGGGGTGACATAAAAGTAATTTAGGGCAATATTTTTTGAAAAATTGGGGTATTCTTTAGTATGCCATGTGTGCCAAATTTTATTAGGATTTGAAAGTAAATTTTGTGCTTATTAACAATTAATTTGTGGGCATAATCCACTTGAATACATAATTCAAGCACAAACAACATATCGAAGGGATACTGGTGCAGGGCACCTAGCACTCCAAGTTGATTTTTTCTTTTTCTTTTAAGTTTGTATGTTATCTTTGTGATGTAATAATGGACCAACCATTTAGGACTCAGTAGAGCCATGGTTGAGTTGTCCAAGTTTTGATTTGAGTCAAATTGTGTTCAGGATGCTGACAGCCTGAAAAGTGAGATACTTAGGTAGTTCACAGGAAAAGTACTCCAGATGAAAGTATTCCTATATTAGGGGTCAATTGTGTTGTGTTTAGGTCTTCTATGGTTTTTGAGGACCTTCAGGAATCTTAAAATGCATTAGAATGCAAAATTGCATCCTGGAGCCAAAAGTTGTTGAGCAACATTCTGCAATTTCTTGCAAAAGTTGCATTTTTTGATTATAAGCATTAAAGGTTGGTTGAAATGACTCAAATAGGAGGATAAAATCCAAAATTCACTTCATTTTACAAGTTGGAAGAATGGAAATGCAAGAGAAATTTTTGGGTTTGTGAAGAAAACTTGTTTCCACCGGTTTTTGACAGTTTTACACTTGTTTTCATTGCTTGTACGGTCCAGTACAAACTAGATGGATTAAAACTCATTGTAATTATAAGTATTCATTGTATTTTTATTCTTTGAGGTTTATTTTCAGGTTTGATTGTCCTAGGTTGCAGAGATTTCTTCCATTCTTTGCAACTAGGTACAAAACCCTTGCAAGTAGGGTTTAAAAGCAAGAAAATGGCTCTATCCTAGGCATTCTTTGAAGGCACCTGTTGAAATCACTAAGAATTCTAGGTTAGGATTTGCAAATAGTTTTATAATAGTGTGTGTGGTGTTTCAGGTCCCGAAGGAGGAGAAACAATGAAGCTTTAGGCTCACCGCTGGGAGTAGGTGAGTTTGGACAACAAGAGAAGTGTGATTATTGAGCACATGGGGAGTGGTGCAGGACCAAGTGACACATGAATGGAAAGCCCTCATAGTTCCCTTGAATATTCCCAAATTTTTTGGAGCCAGAGATTTGACTGGTGAATATTTTTAGCCCCATCTTGCCAAGTCACCGGTGAGGCCTAAACCCTTCAAAATAGTGTAGTATTGGAAACCCCACTTGTACAAATAAAATAGAATCAATTTTCTAGTATTATCTGTAACTTCCAAAAGGGTACTCAAATCCATGATTTATTTCTATGTTTGTTTGGGATTTTTTCAAATTAAGACCCTAAAACCGTCTAGGGAGGGATAATGCAATTAGGCCTATTTTTGTGCCGCTAGAGACCTAGAAGGGTTAGGAAGCCAAGGCGATGGATTTGATGAGCCTTAAACCTAAAAATGCATTGAAGACACCTGGTAGATGCATTAGGAAACCATTGGGAGTAGTTGTGTGTTGAGATCCTTGCAGGAGTGGTTGGAGCCTAGGAGAGGAGTGTGTGAGATTAAGGTGGCAACCTCAGGAGGAGGAGTTGATTGTCCAAAAACCATTGGCTACACCTAGGAGGAAAGCCAAATAGGTTCAGATCTTGGAGGTCTCATTAGTATAACCTCTACTAAGTGTCGTTGGAAGGACTTGGGTAGCTAAAGGGTTGAGTAGGACAAGTCACTCTAGAAGGTGTACTGAACCAAGCTCCAAGACTCTCTGCATTGGATACCTTGGTAATTGTTTTGGGAGCTACGGTAAACTAGCCACACTAATGTAAGTAAATATTTTGAATTGGATGAATTAGCTTCCAAATCTTTGTATTTTAGGTGCAACATGTTGAGACATTTTTTTTGTAAAATATCCCTCTAAGGACCTAATTATTGCAAGCACAAATCTATCATTGACAATTTTATAATAATTTATATATATCCTCATTTTAGGATCATTTAATTACCCTCTTTTCAAACACAAGAAGGTTACCTAGGTTGCAAGCCAATAGACCAAGTAGGAAGTCATATTAAATTTTGTGTTTTTCTTTACTCTAAACATGTGGTCATGCTTGTTATCACTTATAATATTTCTCCAATCAATATGATTTTTCTTGGAAATAATAGTTTTGATAAATAAGAGAATCCATGGATGGAACTTCTTGATACCATGCAATCCAACTACCCTCTCAAGAGAGTGACTAGGTCTCTTACATCCATGTGTGGCAAACTTAGATAAACATATTCAACTTCTCTATATGATACCCTTTCCTTGGATTATCCAACAATTGGTCAATGATGTAGTTCATTGGCTCTATATAATTCTTCTAATATTTCTCATTGGAAAAGATAGTAATCCTTTCATAGTCATCATGGGGAGCTATACTTTCTCAATTGACTTTGGTGTCATTTCCATGAGTACCTCTCCTAGTGGCTCATAGACCTCCCTTTCATATGTGTTGTAATGCTTGGCACATGAGATCACTAGATCTAAAGATTGAAGTGATATGGGGAATGTTGTTACCTATATCAATTCGGACCTAACCAAGGATGTGGCCTAGTAGCTCCCACCACTTTGATTAGAAATTCTCTTAGTAATTTATCTAGGTCTATATGACCCAAGTTTATGTCTGTAATTTTCCTATCTACAAAGACCAAATTTTAAGGAGGATAATATCCAAGAAATTTTCAATTCATTGGGACTACCCTTTCTTCAAACATCCCTTCTTCAACAAAAAAGAAACCAAGTTAGGAGCATACATGATATAAGGCATCCCTCACCCATCAAATCTACTTGCAATCCTAAATCCCCTTCTAGACCCTTCTAAACACTTTCTAATCATTCCTAATTAGCCTAATCCACCCCCTAATTATTGTCACATTCCTAAGCAACTTGAAGTTACTTCTCAAAGCCCTCAAAGTCTTTGAAAAGCTAATGCTTTATGTGTAAGGAAGTTAAGTAGCGGAAACAACTTCCTACACTAACCTTGAGAGGAGGGTAATGCAAAACTTTTTCAGATCATTACAACAGTTACAGAAAATAGAAATAGATATAATAGCATTCATACCACAACACAATGATTTATGTGGGGAAAACCCTTTCGGGAGAAAAAACCCCACCCTCCAAAAGCAGCTCAATATTTTATTCAGCAATCAAAAACAGATTACAACATACTTGCAGAGCAAGCTCTTCGCAAGAGTACCACTAATCAGAGATTCAGAGGCAACTCAATAGCCATAAGACTCTTACACCCAACCTCTATCTCACACACCTCATAAATAGGAGATACAATACAAGAAACCGTCAAACGGTATTACAAAACCATGGGCTAAAACCACCCAATAAGGTGTAGCTGACCTTATCTCCCTTCTAGATGCCCTATGACATGTTAAAGAACACATCAACATGTGTCGCTCCCTTTTACAGCTCATTTATGTATCCGATACAAATTATTTTTCCTATTTCAGGAGTACAAACTTTCGGAGGCCATAACTTGAGAACCGGGTGTCTGATTGACGAACCGTTTGAAGCGTCGGAAAGCTTGCGAAGTGCTCTATCACCTCATAACCCGCTTCGCCAGTTACAGCCACTTTTTTGGGTGTTTCGGAGCCTCTAAAGTCCCCAAAATTAAGTTTAAATATTTTATTGCACCCCTCCAAGACGAAAACTTTAATATCTTCAAAACTAGCTGTGACCTTGTGACGCAACTTTACCGGAATGCTTATCTAGCCAACCAGAAGCTTCAGGGAGAGTTTCGCACCATTTCGTGCTCAAATGAAAACTTACTATAAATAGTAACCTCGCATAAATGCAAGGTTGAGACACCATTTTTCCCAACAAATCTCCCACTTGTCGAACACCTTGCAGGAGCGGAAGGGAATGTCAACACAATGAATCAATTGCTAGGGGCCATAAGGCCCATAGACTCTAAACACCATCTGAACTTCTCTGTGCTCACAGCCTTAGTTAAAGCATCTGCAACATTCATCAAAGTTTCCACCTTAACCAGCTTCACCCTACCATCTTCGACCATATCTCTAACAAAATGATACTGAACATCAATATGTTTGGTCCAGGCATGAAATGTCGGGTTCTTAGCTAGGCTAATTGCACTCTGACTGTCACAGTAAACTGTCACTGTACCTTGTTTTATTCCAATATCCGAACACAGTCTCTTAAGCCAAATGGCCTCTTTACAAGCATGAGTAGCTGCCATATACTCTGCTTCAGTAGTGGATAAAGCAACCACAGCCTGTCGCTTACTCATCCAACTAATTGCACCACCAAACAAAGTAAACACATAAGCACTGGTGGATCTTCTGCTATCAATATCACCTACCCAATCTAAATCCACATAACCATGGATATCAAGGGAAGTCATGTTTCCAACTGAATTACCATGATAACACAAAGAATACTCTGAAGTACCCTTCAAATATCTGAAGACTCTTTTGACTGCATCCCAATGAACTCTACCAGGATTAGACATATATCTAGAAAGTACTCCCACTGCTTGGGCAATGTCTGGTCTAGTACAGACCATAGCATACATTAAGCTTCCAACCGCACTCTGGTAAGGCACTCTGCTCATGTCTTCCATCTCCAATGGGGATGTAGGACAATCTGAAACAGATAGTTTTATTCCAACTGTAAAAGGAACACTCAATGGTCTACAATTCTGCATGTTGAACCTCTGTAACACTGAATTCACATACTTACTCTAGCCTAGCCATAGCTTTCTGTTCACCCTATCTCTTCTAATTTCCATCCCAAGAATGTACTTTGTTGCACCAAGATCTTTCATTTAAAATTTAGCAGCGAGCTGAGACTTCAGTTCTGAAATCATACCTTTCCCTTTACCAATGAATAACATATCATCAACATACAATGCAATGAATAAGAAATGATCACCATAAGATTTATAATAAACACAGTGATCTGATTTAGAACGTTCAAATCCCAAACTCAACACATATGTATCAAATTTCTGGTACCACATCCTAGGACTTTGTTTGAGGCCATACAAAGATTTCTTCAATTTACAAACCAAATTACTTTTGCCTTTCACCACATAGTGCTCCGGCTGTGTCATATAAATATCTTCCTCCAAATCACCATGAAGGAAAGCAGTTTTCACATCCATTTGCTCAACCTCTAAATCATAAGCAGTAGCAATAGAAAGCAAAAATCTAATGGACGTCATTTTTGCAACAGGAGAAAATATCTCACCGTAATCAACACCCTCAACCTGAGAGTAGCCTTTTGCAACCAACCTTGCTTTATACTTCTCAATGCTTCCATCTGAACCAATCTTTTTCTTGAACACCCATTTACAACCAACAGGTTTTCGTTCTTCAGGCAATGGTACAAGATCCCATGTATCATTCTTTTTCAAAGCTGCCATTTCTTCCTCCATAGCAATCTTCCAGGATTCTGCATCATTCATACCTAATGCCTCTTCTACAGATTTCGGTTCATCCACACTAGTATTCAGAGCAAAAATACATCTCCAATCATCAGGTGAATACCTTTTAGGTGGTTGTCTATGTCTTGTAGACCTTCGAACAAGCTGGGTTGGAGGTTCTTCCTCCTCTTCTGAAGATTTAGAGCTAGACGAGCTCTCCTCAAATTCTTGCCTATCTAGGGGTCTCGATTCAACTCTTTCAGGTGTAGAAGGAAGTTGAATCACATCTTCTTTTTTAGTCTATTCTGGCTGCAATGTAATAGAAGGAGACTTAATTTCTCTAAAAATAACACTTCTACTGTGAATTACCTTTTGTGCAATAGGGTCCCAAAGCTTGTATCCTTTCACACCATAACTATACCCGATGAAGATACATTTCACAGCCTTGTTCTCCAACTTTGTTCGCTTCTCCTTTGGCACATGTGCATATGCCTCGCAACCAAAAACTCTAAGATGTCTTAATGAAGGCTTGTGACCTGACCATACTTCCATAGGCGTTTTATCAACAAGAGCTGATGTAGGAGACCTGTTAATCAGGTAGCAAGCAGTGGCAACAGCTTCAGCCCAAAACTTTTGTTCGAGACTAGCACCACTCAACATACTCCTAGCCTTCTCCATCAGTGTCCTGTTCATTCTTTCTGCAACTCCATTCTGCTATGGAGAATACGGAGTTGTCTTCTGCCTATTAATTCCACAGTATTTACAGAATCTATCAAAATCATTAGAGCAAAACTCACCGCCATTATCAGTTCTCAAACATTTTATTTTCTTTCCAGTCTGCAACTCAACCATTGCTTTAAATTCTTTAAAACGACTAAAAACTTCAGATTTACTCTTTAGAAAATATACCCATGTCCTTCTACTAAAATCATCAATAAATGAAACATAATATGTGGATTTTCCAATTGAAGAGACATCTACTGGACCAAACACATCAGAATGGATAAGATCCAAAACACCACAAGTTTTATGAGAACTCGAGTAAAACTGAACACGGTTTTGTTTTCCATAAATGCAATGCTCACAGAAATCAAAGTCAAGATTACAATCATTCAAACCTTCAACAAGATTTTTATTTTTCAAGGTCCTTAGACCCTTTTCTCCAATGTGACCAAGTCTCTGGTGCCATAACATAGTCTTCTCTGCAGGTAACTTTTCTTTAGACGAAAGAGCACCCTTAGGTACCCAAAAACCATTTCCATCTGCTGAAGGTGAAACCTTCAAATCTTCCAGTGAAGTATCCGCAGATTTACTTTTTACAGAAGTGCTATTACACTCAACAGTGTATGCTTCAAGCTTATACAAAGTGCCAAACCTGACACCTCTAGCAACTATCATAGCACCCTTAATCATCTTACATCCTATTTCAGAAAAGACTACCTGCACACCCGCATCTATCAGTTTGCTCACAGATAACAGGTTTCATTTTAATCCAAGGATATGCAGCACACCATTAATCCTTTTTATTCTACCATCAGAAAACCTGATTCTAACTTTACCTCGACCAACAATGTCTAGAGGTGAATCATCACCCAAGTACACCTTACCTCCATTAAATCCTTCATATTCAGAAAACCAATTTCTATTGGAAGTCATATGAAAAGATGCACCTGAGTCAATTAGCCAGGCATCATTACTTGCATGAGTCACCAAAGCCGCAATAAATGCATCGCCATCTTCCTTGTCGGACTCAAAATCAGAATCAAAATTTTTCTTTTTCTTCTTCTTCTTTTCTTCTTTGCAGTCCTTACGGATGTGACCCGGTTTACCGCAATTCCAGCAAATGACTTTGGACTTTCCAGGAGATTTCGATCTCCCTTTGGATTTGGACTTGCCGCGCTTCTCATTCTTCTTGCCTTTCTCCTTAGGTCTTCCACGAACGGTTAGGGCTTCCTTTGAACTGATGGATACCTTCCTTCGCATCTCCTCACCGAGTAGGGCACCCACCACGTCTTCAGATTTCAAAACAACCATAACAAGAGAATCCCACGAATCAGGCAAAGAACAAAGCAAGATCTAACATTTCTCCTCCTCGTCCATCTTAACACCGACGGATACTAATTGAGCCACCAACATATTGAATGCTTCCAGGTGGTCTGCAATTCATCCACCCTCTTCCATCTTCAAGGAATACAATTTCTTTCTTAAGAAAATTTGATTTAATAAAGATTTCACTTGATACATCTCACCAAGCTTAGTTCATAGCTTCTTTGCAGAGTTTTCTTCATGAACATTGATTAGAACAGAGTCTGCCAGGCACAGTCTGATTAGACCCTTGGCTTTTCGGTCCATAACATCATATTGAGCTGCCGCAGTAGGATCTGAGGGCCTTTGGACATTCGCATCAACAGCATCCCAAAGATCTCGATCTATTAGCAGATCTTCCATCTTCAGCTTCCACATCTCAAAATTACTTCCATTAAATTTCTCCACCTCTATTCTCCCTGACGAACTCGCCATTTGAATATTCCTGCAACAAGATCAAAAAGTGTCTTCTGCACAAGCTCCCACTCAAATCTGGATTAGTTCAAAAAACCCAACTGCCCACAATTGAAACCAAAGGTGATCAGGCTCTGATACCAATTGTAAGGAAGTTAAGTAGCGGAAACAACTTCCTACACTAACCTTGAGAGGAGGGTAATGCAAAACTTTTTCAGATCATTACAACAGTTACAGAAAATAGAAATAGATATAATAGCATTCATACCACAACACAATGATTTACGTGGGGAAAACCCTTTCAGGAGAAAAAAACCCCACCCTCCAAAAGCAGCTCAATATTTTATTCAGCAATCAAAAACAAATTACAACATACTTGCAGAGCAAGCTCTTCGCAGGAGTACCACTAATCAGAGATTCAGAGGCAACTCAATAGCCATAAGACTCTTACACCCAACCTCTATCTCACACACCTCATAAATAGGAGATACAATACAAGAAACCGTCAAACGGTATTACAAAACCATGGGCTAAAACCACCCAATAAGGTGTAGCTGACCTTATCTCCCTTCTAGACGCCCTATGACATGTTAAAGCACACATCAACATGTGTCGCTCTCTTTTACAGCTCATTTATGTATCTGATACAAATTATTTTTCCTATTTCAGGAGTACAAACTTTCGGAGGCCATAACTTGAGAACCAGGTGTCCGATTGACGAACCGTTTGAAGCGCTGGAAAGCTCGCGAAGTGCTCTATCACCTCGTAACCTGCTTTGCTGGTTACAGCCACTTTTCAGGGTGTTTTGGAGCCTCTAAAGTCCCCAAAATTAAGTTTAAATATTTTATTGCACCCCTCCAAGACGAAAACTTTAATATCTTCAAAACTAGTTGTGACCTTGCGACGCAACTTTATCGGAATGCTTATCTAGCCAACCAGAAGCTTCAGGGAGAGTTTCGCACGATTTCGTGCTCAAATGAAAACTTACTATAAATAGTAACCTCGCATAAATGCAAGGTTGAGACACCATTTTTCCCAACATTATGTGCTCAATAAGCTAACCCCTAAAGTCTTCCAAACCACTAATGGCTCTTACATGACCATTAGTGGCTCTTACATAACCAATTATGGTTAAATCCACTTGCTCCCATGGTTAGAGACTTTACCTTTAACTCAACACTCATTTAACCCATGGATCTCTTCAAGCATTTATAGCTTTGACCATCATTATCCTCACTAAATCTTGAACAAGAGTTTATTCATTGGATAAAGACATTATTTATTGGATAATGGCTTTATTCTTTCAACTCAACATTAACCTTACCTCCCAAGTTAACCCTCAAATCATGTCAAGCATTTAATACTTATTCCCTCTCCTCTCAACCCATCTCTTGTTGACATTTGTCATCCTGGGATTGGATTGAAATTCCTCACATGGATCTTAAGCCCTTCAATCCCGACCCTTGTTGAGATCACTCAATCTCAACCATCCATTGCTCAATTTTACCTATAAATAGAGCTCATTTCTTCACAATCTAGATCCTAAAAACTTGTATGCATTTAACTTATAGTGAATTTTAGAGAGCATTTTAGCATAATCACTCATATTGTCATTTTGGACTAAAATTAATCTTAGTTCATTTCATAATATCTCATGGTTGGTTTGTTTTACACTTGTATAGCATAGTTTAAAGCATTTCAATCTTAAATCTCCATAAGACATCCATAGTGCAAAAAGCTACTGAAAGCGACACTCATTTGGAAACTTGGAGAGGAGAGGAACAAGGGAGGAGGAGCTGCAAGCATGGTGGAAGGCATTTGGAGATGCCTTGTTGCATTTGTTTTCTTTGTTAAATGCTCTATTTTTCTTATAGTGTCTCTTTTGATATTCTTGTTTAGAATACTCTTTGGTTGTTAACACTAACCTTTGTTTCTTATGTTCTTGTGTGTGTTGCCATCAACCAGATTTTCTAAATCCTTTTTGTAGAGCATCAGCGAGTATTAGGGATTGGGGTTCATCCATACTAATAGTGTTCACGACACTAGAAACCTTAAAGCCTAATCAACATAGGATGGAAAAACAATTTTCTAGTGGGGATTGGTGATTGGTGCATTGAGGAATTGAGAAGCCTAAAAGATAGAAACTCATACTATCCCTTACTCTTGATGTTAAGCTAAGGCATATTGGGTATTAGGGGTTGAGGGTTAGGGATGAATTTATCACTTCATGAATTGGCCCAAACCGATCACTAATGCCAATAGAATTAAAAATATTTCATATGCTAAAGGTCAAGTTATACTCACTTTGATCATGATAATCTCCCTATTAATTTATTTAACTAGATAATGAAGCAAGATATGTTAAAGTTTAAGTTGGGAATTAGGGATCAGGGATTCATGATCACAATTAGCATGATATAGACAATTTTCATAAGTAAGCCCTTAGGCTCAATCCTCAATCTATTTAAGTTATATTGGAGCAATGTGGTGTTTTTGAAGGGTAATTTTGATGGATTTTTGGATTTCTAAACTCATTTGTTGCATTTCCTATCAGATCCTAACCTTAAATCTTCTCTACTTGAAAAATTTAATTAAAAACCCCTAGGTTTAAAGCCACGAGGACTTGGGATCTTGATGCACCAGGTTGGGTTGAGTCAAGGAAATCACAAAAGAGCCTCAACAACTTAGGCTTGACACTTGAGGAAGGATTGGAGAGATCTTGAAGGTTTTGCATAGAAAGAAAGCCAAAAGGAAAAGAAAGAAAAGAAAAAGACATGGAAAAGGAACCCTAGAAGACACTCCTAAACACAATAGAACAAAAATAAAAGAGAAGGAAACCAAAAACCAAAAACCCTACCACCAATCAAATAACTAAGTCACCCTCAATTTTTGAAAGAAACCAGTTGCTTACCATCCATTAGTATTCAACACATCCTAATGATTCACACAACTTAGAAGCAGAAAACTCTCTAAGGTCTGTAAGAATGCTAAGGGAAAAGTGAGTTAATGAGTCATCTGGGTGCCTTTTATTAACAAGTGGGTAATATCATTAGGGTCAGCTATTGTATTGAATGTAATTGTGGATTAGGGAAAAGAACGCAATCAAACAAAGTACCCATTGGGGGTTAGGGCGGGGAATCAGGGATCACTTATTGCTAGGTGATTCTAAGACCCTTGGCATCCAATCCCAAAAAGGGGAAGGAAGCTAATGATTGGGGGTTATCGATGATGGTTCCGACTTGGAGCCATTGACCCCAAAAAGTGTGATGCCCAAACGACAAAGAAATACAAGAAAAGACCAAGTGGGGATTAGGAATCAAGGATGAGGAGTTCCCAAGGCATCTGAAGAACTCATCAAGCTCCAAGCCTAAAGACCATAAAAGAACAAAAATAGGAAGGCAAGGGATAGAAAGAAAAACTAGCAAGGGGAAATACCCTTAGGAGAAAAGGACAAACTGGGTTGTGAGTTATGAAGCACAAAAGATAGCCCCAAAATGAAGAGAAATTCCCTTGGTATTTCTTCACTAGGAAGCATCATTCAACCAACCAAAAATCAAGAGGATCCATCTAATACAAAATGATTCATTGGTTTGACACATGAGATATAAGATCTATGCTTGGATCTCAAAATATGTTAGAAACTAGGATCTTTGGACACTAATTGTTATAAACAAAATATAAAATAAATAAATTGAGAATCATAATTAATAAATTTACACATTACACAAGATATTGTAGCATCATAAATTGTAACCTGTACAATTCACACCTCATATTTGTGCTTCTACTTTAGTGTGTTCTATCTCCATTCCCCCTATGCCCGGTTTGGCCCTTTTTACTTTGAACTTGATGTTACATGTATACATAGTTGAGTGGAACCCATCCGAGGGCTATGCCTCCTTTTTTAGGTGGCATCTTGTCCTACTTTTGAAGGATACTTGGGCATTGTGGCACCCCTATCTGTAGTCCTCCTTAAATAGGGCCCATTTCAAATATGGGTGGGCATTCCCCCTCCTCGATGTATTTTGGTCCTTGTGGCTACACTTGATCATTAGAGATCGGCCTAGTCAATAATTTACCTAGGAAACCCTATATAAGGACATCCTATCAATTCACTTGAACTATAACACACATACTGTTAAGGCCTGGAGACAATTGAGAGGGGAGGGATGAATTAGTTGTCTAATAAATTCAAACCAAAATTAACTTATCCAAACTTAATGCTTAATACCGATAAACCAAAATTTATGTCGGTAGACAATTTATCAGTTAATTGTAGTACCGGTAAAGATTAATGCATGAAACAAAAAGACAATAACATCCACAACACATAACACCAATATTTGTACGTGGAAACCCTATAAGGGGAAAAACCACAGTGGGAAACCTTACCCACAATCAGATGATACTACTGCAAATAGTATGTGTATACAAATGGGTTCTGCACATGCAGAATGGCCAAGCGCCTAGAGCTCACTGCTCAAACACAAATAGGGGTCACACTAACTACAATTGGATGGTTAAATCCAATAATGATGTACTGCTCAAAATAGCATCTTCATATGCTGAATTCAATACCGGTTCAGTTCTGATATGCCTTCACAAAAACCTTGCTTCACCTTCAAATGATGTCTGCATGTATATCTCTGCTTATTCTCGCATATACCTTCTTACAATTCCTTTTCCCAATCACATATAGATCTTACAAATAAGATCTTACATATATACCATAACCTAAGACCAATTTTAGTAGGTCAGCTCTAAACAATATTACAATAAAAATAATTTACAAGTAAATCAATAACCGATGCAATATTCGATTCAACATGTCGGCTTAATGCATTTACAACATTGATAAATCATCTCCAAAGCATGCCATGCTGATCTGGAATAGATAAGGTTGTCGGTGCTTATTCTGGACCTATTTCCCAGTAACAACAAATATGCAAACATGAATATACCAATGAACAAATCTCCAAGACAAAGTGTCCATACGATGTCTTCAACATAACCAAGTGTTTTCCATGTCATTCCAAGTGTCGGTGAACCAGATATCGGTGACTGTGCATAAAGTCACTTGCTTGCCGGTGAACATAACCAATTCTCCAAAGTGCCAGAGTTGATGTGTTAATAGGTGTTAACATCAATGACAAACACATATCAACATATCCAAAATACCAACAATCTCCCCCTTTGGCATTGATGGCAACACAAAATAGAAAAACCATCAAAGTGCCAAAACAGAAATGCCAAATACCAAAAACCAACAATCTCCCAAAAGAGATCATAACCAAAAATCAAAATATAGATACAGAGAGTAATCAATCTCTCCCAAAGTAACAATCACTCCCCCTAGGAGTAACATGAGTTTTCCTTGTGTTTTTCCATATCAATCTCTCCCCCTTTGACATCAAATATCAAAGCCAATACAAAAACCAGGTTCAAATACAAAATACCAACCAATTCAGTATCCCAACTACTCCCCTTGAGAAGTAGCTCACCTCATCAAAGTCAGAGTAAAAGATTTCTCTATTAATTATGTCGGTTGATGACAAACATCAACTATCTAAGTCTCTACCGGTGGGGGTATGACCCCAAGCTGATCTCTGAGATATTCAAAAGTCTCTTTAGGCAAAGGCTTAGTGAAAATATCTGCAATCTGCTCTTTAGTATTCACATAAACTAGTTTTACTTCTTTTGCTTCAACATTCTCTTTTAGAAAATTCAATTTGATAGAGACATGTTTGGTTTTGGAATGTAGTACCAGATTCTTAGATATATCAATTGTTGTTGTGTTATCACAATAGATAGTTATAGGTTCCTTGCATTTTACCTTTATGTCCTTCAACATTTGCTTAAGCCACTATACATGTGTACAGTTAGTTGTTGCTGCAACATATTCTGATTCAGCTGTTGATAAAGATGTGCAACTTTGTTTCTTACTCAACCAAGAAATTAATCTGCTTCCAAGAAAAAATGCTCCATTGGTGGTGTTTTTTTTGTCATCCACATCTCCTGCCAAATTTGCATCTATGTATGCACATAATTCAAAGTTTTCATCTCTAGGATACCATAAGCCAAGATTTGTAGTGCCTTGTAAGTACCGAAAAATCCTTTTTACTACTAATTCATGATTTTCTTTAGGATTACTCTGAAATATTGAAACAATACATACTACATTCATAATATCAGGTCTTGTTTGTGTCAAATACAGCAGACCTCCTATCATAGATTTGTCCCTAGTTGGATTAATAGGCGTAGATTCATCTCTTAGTGATAATTTGTCATTTGTAGTCATAGGTGTGCTTACCGGCTTAGAGTTTTTCATCCCTAATTTCTTTAGTAACTCCTTCAAGTACTTGGATTGACTTAACAATATACCTTTATCAGTCTGCGAGATCTGCAATCCTAAAAAGAATTTTATCTCTCCAATCATAGACATTTCAAATTCTTGCTACATTTCAATAGAAAAGTCTTTACATGGTCCATCTTCTCCTCCAAAGATTATATCATCAAAAAAAACTTTTATAACAAAGATGTCATCATTAGTCACTTTATAGTATAAGTTGTTGTCAGCATTACCTTTAGAAAAACCAATCTTCAAAAGATATTTATCCAATCTAGCATCCCAAGCTCTTGGAGCTTGCTTCAACCCATACAAAGCTTTCCTTAACCTGCAAACCATATCTTTGTTATCTGTCAAAGAAAACCCATTAGGTTTCTCAATGTAAACTTCTTCTTCAAGATCTCCATTCATAAATGCACATTTAATATCCATTTGATATAATTTGTAGTTCTTATGTTGTGCAAAAGCCAAGAATAATCTGACTGCCTCAATTCTAGCTACCGGTGCAAAGGTTTCATTGTAATCAATTCCTTCTTTCTGTGAATATCCCTTACACACTAGTCTTGCTTTATTTCTAATTACCTTACCATCTTCATTAAGTTTGTTTCTGAATACCTATTTTGTTCCAATTACATTTTTGTCTTTAGGCTGGGGAACTAATGTCCATGTGTTATTCTTTTCAACTTGTTCGAGTTCCTCTTCCATAGCTTTAATCCAGTGTTTATCTTCACATGCCTCATTAATTGATGATGGTTCAATTTGAGAAATAAGACATACCTCTTCATTTGCCAGTCTTCCTCTTGTCATAACTGCTTGATACTTGTTCCCAATTATCTGATTTTCAGAATGGTTCAACCTTACATATCGGGGTGTCTTTGTTTGTTGTTGTTCTTCAGTTACAATGGAATTTTCAGATGATACCAATGTAACTGGATCTTCATTCTATACCGGTGGGTTCAATGTAGGTTCATTTGTCAGTATCTTTGTTGCCGATTCAGAGTCTATATACCTTGAAGTTTGTCTACACTATTCATCAATTTTCACACTTGTACTCTCAACAATTTTCTGCAATCTCTTGTTAAAACATCTATATGCTTTGCTCTTAGATGAATAACCAAGAAATATTCCTTCATCACTTTTAGGATCAAATTTTCCAATATACTCATCTCTCCTAATATAGCATTTACTTCCAAATATTCTAAAATATTTAAGAGTAAGAGTAATGCCAAACCATAGTTCATTTACTGGTTTCACCTTTGATGTGAACTTTGTTGAATGTATAGACTGTTGTGCATACTGCCTCTGTCCAATATACATGTGGTAGATTTGCTTTGGATAACATACTTCTAGCTATATCCAAGATAGTTATGTTTTTCCTTTCTACAACTCCATTCTGTTGTGGTGTCCAGGGTGATGATAATTGTATTTTGATTCCATTTACTTCACATAATGCATTAAATTCCTTAGATGTGAATTCACCTCCTTGATCTGATCTCAGACATTTGATTTTCTTGTCGGTTTCATTTTCTACCATCACCTTGAATAGTTTGAACTTCCCAAGTGCTTCTGATTTTTCTCTGAGAAAAGTAACCCAACACATTCTAGAATAGTCATCAATGAATACCATGAAATATCTATCACCTTGTAACCTTTTAGTTCTAGCTGGACCACATAAATCAGTATGAATTTAGTCAAGAGCATTATTGTATTTTTCTAGAATAATTTTGAAAGATGCTCTAACTTGTTTTCCAAATTGCCATTCCTTACATACCGGATTGTGAGGTTTAACAATCTTAGGTAAATTTCTAACTGCTTTGATAGTACTGATTTTCACAATGCAATCAAAATTTACATGACAGTCTCTTATGCCATAGCCAACTTTCATCAATATGTGCAATCAAGCATGTCTTTTCACTGTTATTCAAATGAAAGATGTTACCTCTAGTTTGATTACCGATTGCAATTTCCAACCCAGTTCTGCTCATAATTTTGCATTTTGCATTCTTGAATTGTAACTAAAATCCTTTCTCAACTAATTGACCAACACTCAAAAGATTATGCTTTAAACCTTGAACATAGTAAACATTTTCAGTATTATGCTTACCATCAAGAGATATAGTACCTTTTCCTTTGATTAAACAAGATTTATCATCTCCAAATCTTACTAGACCTCCATTATATTCCTGAAAAGTCAAGAATTTTCTTTTATCACCAGTCATATGATGTGAACATCCTGAATCAATGATCCATTCATCCTTGATTTCAATTTTAGCTGTCAGGGCCTGCTTTACCTGTTGAACAATAGGCACCAGTTGATCTTCTGTTATAGCAACAAAGACCCATCCATTGTCTGTCGGATCCTCATCAGAATCATCAGTGACTCCTTCATCAGCAAGATAACAAGATTTATCTTTGTTCTTCTTAAATCTGTATCTCTAATATTCAGGGTTAGGCTTGTATGTTCTTCTAGCTTCTTCTCTTAGTCTAGCATGTCTATCAGGGCATCTTGAAGCCATATGACCAATCTTATTATAGTTAAAACATTTAAAGGGTGCTTTACCTTCATACTTACTTCCAATTGGACCTTTAGGCATTTTTCTTACAAATAGTGCCTCAAGTTCTTCAAGTTCTTCATTTTCTCTCCTGCTTTCTTCAAGTTCTCTTGCATAAAAGGCTTTCCAATCAGATTTGTCAAATGATGGTGCAGATGATGTTGATGCCTTAAAAGCTAAATCTATTTTTATAGTAGCAACTGAGCCAAATTCCTCAATTTCAAAAGCTGAAAGTTTTCCAATCAATGTGTCCCTAGTTACTGATGTATTAGGCATTGTTCTTAACTCATTTATAGTAGTAACTTTTATTTTGTATGTCATTGGCAATCCTCTTAAAACTTTTGAAACAATTTCATCTTCACTTAAGGTTCCTCCACAACATTTAATACCCAAAACAATTTCATTAACTCTTTCCATAAAAGCAAAAATCCTTTCATCTTCTTCCATTTTCAGATTTTCATACCTGACTCGGAAGCTTTCAAGTTTTGCAATTTTGACTATGGAATCTTCTTCATTCAATGTTTCCAAATGGTCTCAAATAGCTTTAGCAGTATATCTATCTGATAATCCCATGATTTGTTGATTTGATAATGCGCTCAAAAGTGTTTCTCTTGCTTTGCAATCATTTTCTTCATCTTTTCCTAAGGTAGGTGGATTAGGCTGATTTTGAGTAGGAGCAGTATAGCCATTCTTTGTAACTTCCTAGATGTCCTTTCCAATGCAATTTAGATGTGTCTCCATCCTGATCTTCCATATGCCATAGTTGGTTCCATCAAGTTTAGGACTGTCCTTCCTGAAATAGTTAGTAGACATTAGATCTCCTCAAGCTGTTAAACTTTTGCAAAAAGAGTACTAAGCTCTGATACCAATTGTTAGGTCCCGGAGACAACTGAGAGGGGGGGAGGGGGGTGAATCAGTTGTCTAATAAATTCAAACCAAAAACAACTTATGCAAACTTAATGCTTAATACCGGTAAACCAAACTTTATGTCGGTAGACAGTTTATTAGTTAATTGCAGTACCGGTAAAGATTAATGCATGAAATAGAAAGACAATAACATTCACAACACATAACACCAATATTTGTACATGGAAACCCTGTAAGGGGATAAACCACGGTGGGAAACCTTACCCACAATTAGATGATACTACTGCAGATAGTATGTGTATACAAATGGGTTCTGCACATGTAGAAAGGCCAAGCACCTAGAGCTCGCTGCTCAAACATAAATAGGAGTCACACTAACTACAATTGGATGGTTAAATCCAATAATGATGTACTACTCAAAATAGAATCTTCATATGCTGGATTCAATACCGGTTCAGTTCTGATATGCCTTCACAAAAACCTTTCTTCACCTTCAAATGATGTCTGCATGTATAGCTTTGCTTATTCTCGCATATACCTTCTTACAATTCCTTTTCCCAATTGCATATCGATCTTACAAATAAGATCTTACATATATACCATAACCTAAGACCAATTTTAGTAGGTCAGCTCTAAACGATATTACAATAAAAACAATTTACAAGAAAATCAATAACTGATGCAATATCCAATTCAACATGTCGGCTTAATGCATTTACAACATTGATAAATCATCTCCAAGGTGTGCCATGTTGATCTAGAATAGATAAGGTTGTTGGTGCTTATTCTAGACCTATTTCCCGATAACAGCAAATATGCAAACACGAATATACCAATGAACAAATCTCCAAGACAAAGTGTCCAAATGATGTCTTCAACATAACCAAGTATTTTCCATGTCATTCCAAGTGTCAGTGAACAATATATCCTGTTGGTGAACCAGATACCGGTGACTGTGCATAAAGTCACTTGCCTGCCGGTGAACATAACCAATTCTCCAAAGTGCCAGAGTTGATAAGTGTTAATAGGTGTTGACATCAATGACAAGACCATATCAACATATCCAAAATACCAACACATACCCCATCATTCATGCATCCTTCAAGCATCATGGATAAAAATCACATCAATCTTCATGAAAGCATGTGTGTTTGATTAGCTTATTTATGTTCATGTCTTTTTCATGTTATTGCAGTCAACATTCGTGATCATATCTAGAGAACATTGCATCATCAATCTTTTATCCACTATTGCAAATCTAAGGTATATGTTTCAGTATTTACATTTCATACTTCAATTCAATTCAAGGTTAATTACTAAATTGGGGTTTGAACCAAAGCAAACCCATGTCCACAACCCTTTTTTCTCTCTTTCTATTTGCAAGAAATTGATTCGAAAGTTGCAATCAAAGATTTCAACAGAATTGATGATGACAAATAGATTCAAATTTTGGAGCAAAAAGTGAAGGACCGAGGTGACCTACCAGCACACTCTCAATAATTTTGCCCAATCTTCAAATAGTAAATCTATCCATCTCCCCAATCCAAAAAAGATCCCACTTGCCCATCCTAGAGTTGCAAGACCAAGGTGACCTACCACCCAGGTCCCAACAATTTAGTCTGAACTTTCAGTATCAAGTTTTGATCTTCTTCTTCTACTCAAATCCCTAACTATGGATCTGTCTGATAACTGTAGCACTTTGTTATTGTTGTTCCACTTTAATTATATATTGCTTTGCCCTAAACCTTACAATACAAAATCAAATTTCAACTCAAAAAGGGTAGAAAACCTATAAGTAAATTTAATTGATATCTCAACCCTTTTTCCTAATTGAATTGTAGCTATATCTATTGAATTTACTTCCCATTTTTAATGTATTGGTCTATTAGGTAAGATTATTGGTTTTATTAACCTAATCAGTGAAACCCTAACTTTACCAACAATTACAAATATGATCAGTATGACATCCCAGGAATAACAAATTGGGAAAATAAAGGACTCCATCAAAGATGTTAAAACTAGTCATGGTGTGATAGGTGCCACAATGGAGAGCTTTAAGTATATGATCAACAGTCTTGAAGAACAGTTTCAACTGAAAGACATTATGGATGTGGACACCAATAATGATCAGGATGTCTCCTTAGGCCCCAACAAAAGAACGAGAAGCACTTTGAAGAAAAAGACAGTGGGACCTCCTCCTGACTTTCAGAAGCTAAAGAAGATCACCAACACAATGATTGAGATTGAAAAGGAAATGACATAGTCAATGAAGCTATTGGACTAGTGTTGGTGTTTTGTTGCCTCTTCGCTAGGTTTATTTCTATTGGATTTTTTGCTCTTTGGTTTTCTCTGTTGTGCTCAGGCTTCTTTTGTTTTTGTTTGTTTTTTTGTTTTCCCCCTATCTGTTATGAAGCTTTTATGTATATCTTATGCAGCAGTTTGGTTTGTTGTGGTCTCTTTTTAGCTTAATGCCTTATTAAGTCCAGACTACTCTATGCTATGTTGTTAAATGGTTTTGAGCCCCTTCAAAACCTGTTTTTACCTTAATAAAAAAGAATTACAAATATACATTGGGAAAACCCTTTTGGGTAACAAACCTCATAAAGCATCATTTTATTAAAACACTTACAAAATATATTATATCATAAATTATACTGAACCTAGGGATACTTCTCCTTACTTCCACATGGAATTAATACCTTCTATGCATAGTAATATAACTCACTATAAAACTCAAAATTCACATACTCTGAAATGAGAAAGAACCTCTTTAAATACTGCAGGAAGGGTGGGTTCAATAGTCATACCTTTTCAATAATCTCCATTCACAAATAATTAATACTCTAATAGCTATTAGATTATAATTATTTTAAATGATATATACAATAAAATAATTAATACATGCAAATTTTAATAACCTTATATAAGAAAAATATATAAATGTTATAAGGTTGTGACCCCTAATAACATTATGTTATAACACTCCTTACTATTAACAGGGGGAATCACTTGTCATTTTCTATAAAAGAAAAATGAAGTACCCCAATAACCTAGGTCTTCTTTGATAGTGATAAAAAAGGACACAAATACATGCCAACATGAATATCATGCATCCCAAACTCAATGAAAGTCATCTTTCATAATTTATAATCCCAATGTTTTAAAAATGATGCTATGAGTTTTTATAAAAACATATATTGGAGCTATAGTATCCTCAAATTAGCCTCTTCCTAGGTTCATTACATAGTTCCTAAAGGTCTTATATAATGCAATACTTTTACAAGTGGGATGTTTACAAAAGAGAAGAATTTACAATATGCTCATAGGACTTAAAAATGACAAAAGGACTTACTAATGCCTAGAGGTTTTATGTTATGCCCACTAAGACTTTCTTATTCCGGAAGGACTTATAAATACTTGGAAAGAACTTACTAATGCCTAGAGGTCCTATTTTATGCCTACTTGGACTTTCTTATGCCAGAAGAAATTACATTTAGGATCTAACCACCAGGTAGTGTCATTGACATGCACACTCCCTCTCAATGACATCACCTAAGGCCAATCATTTATTTGAATTTGGAGCATATAATGCCTAAAGGTCTTATGCCTATTAGGTCTTACATCTAGGATTTAGCCATTGGGTGGTGTCATGTACATTCCCTTTAATTGACATCACCTAAAAACCAATTGCTACACATGTACGTTTTAATAAGTGATGACTAAGAGTCCAATATGTAGCATGTGCCCATGATCTTCAATGTGCGTCTATCATGGAAATGGAGATAACTTTGATGATGGAATACTTTCACTTGAGTCAGGTGCCCATGATCCCTAATGTGCTTCACTCTCTTTGAAATGAGATTTTTTGGTAAGAGTAAAATAGCTTAAATTATCATATAGTAAGATGGAACTTTTATAAGTATCCTTTTGAAACTCTTTCATAAATCTCCTTAGTTATTTTGATTCGTCAAGAGTTAATTTTGCATTTCACCCTTTTGATTCAAAGAAAAGATAGAAGATATATTTTTTGATTAAAGTACTCCACCATTAATGTAATAGCACTTGCACCATATGGTTTGAAGGAATAGTCTAAAATAAAACCACCAATGTAGTCAGTAACATATTAATCAATTAAACATGATTCATGGTGTAAAGAAACAACATAATATTATGCATTTGTCATTTGCCAAAATATCATATAATATTCCTCAGAAATTTAGAATGTAGTCTCATGATTAGTAGCAAGGAGATCAACATTTATTTTCATGAGCATAAGCATGAATAATTAGTTGTCTTGTTTAAAACAAAAGTAGACATGCTACTACATACAGTAATGATCCATAAAAATTTAAGCAACAGGTGAGCTAAACCTTTTCAAGTTTGCTCCCCAAATTGTTTATAAGAGCGATAACGATCCATTTTAATGATCAATATAAGGTGTTTTATTTATAATAGTATGATTAAAAGGTAGATCATATATAAAATAGAACAATGAATCTCTCCGATCTCTGAATAATGCTAATGATCAATTTATCAATTTTAAATTTACTCATGAATATGTACTAGACTTTGCATTCCATAGATGAAAAAATTATCCTCTATTTATGACTAAATAGAAGATTTCATGTATATCATCATGATAGGTTAAATACATTTGAATCTACAAAATATTTGTAGTGCTAAAAATAAACTTTAAGAAGTTTTACGCTATACAAATAAAGGAATTCAAGTTATTTAGTTTGAAAAATGCAGGTTTTATTCCTTATATTTCCATGACACCTTGGTTAGAGAAAAACCTTACATAGCCTTCTTAAAGGGAGTTTGGAATCCCAAAGGCTGGCCTAAATAGTCTTCACATGCAACTTTAACCTAAGTAAAATTCTAGAATTCATGGGAAGAGAGAATATTTTTTGAACAATAGAATGCAACTAGGTAGATCAAGCCACAATGCCACAGGAAAAATCCCTCCTTCCAGACAAAATAGTGCTAGTAGATTTTATTTTGACTTATGGCCTGCAAAAACAAAGATGTTATCTATAGAAAAGAGCCATCAATCATTCGAGGCATAGATCTTCCATCTACTGAATGACATGCAATCCAATATGATTTGATTCACATACAGAATGGCTCACAGTTGGATATGCGTAAGATAGATTTCTTGAAAAGACTTTAAAAACTTTCAAGAAAACCCAATTTGCAGGCGTAAAGCCAAATTACATGACCTTTGCCATCATTCTTCCTACTCACACAACCGTAGGAGTTCGCTAAGGACTACGAAAATCTAGAAAATTTGGGTATTTAGTGACAAAATATAAACTTGTTTTTCGTTAGAATATAATGTTATTATAACGACCATCATGTATAAATGATTGAGAATTTTGTGACAAATATTGAAGTAGTTTTACATGTTTAACACTTTTAAGTCTAAAAGTATATTCTTAGTGTAACCACACACCTTAAGCAACATATTAAGCTACGATAGATCCAAAAAGAGTTCCTATGTTGAAAGTCAAACAAAAGGGAACTGACAATGAAAACAACATAGAATGTAAGGTCACAAAACAACTTAGGAACCAAATTTCAAAAGATAATAAGAGAAAAATAAATAAAAAGGGAATTAGACTTAAGGATGCCTTCAATGATTACTTAGAATCATAATTTTTTAGATGCATTTTGATAATACAAATTTGGCAAGACCAAGACTAGATGACAGATTTCAAGGATTGCATTGGAAGCTCATAGAGATATCCCAACATAGGGCAAAACCATGACATTGGTCAACCAACAAATATGATATATGTAATTCCAATTACTTGGTTTCCACAGGGGCTTCACTGACTTGGCAATATTAAATCATGTGCATTCATATTGGGGGATTTAATATCCCAAAAACGAGGGTGCAATATATTGCCTATCGGTGAAAATAGGAGGAATTTTAATTTCAAGTATGAAAAATACAATATTTGGTAAAAATAGGGGGGATTTTAATTTGGGCTATGTATTGGGAGGGGGTGACAAAAAAGGAGTTTAGGGCAATATTTTTTGAAAATAGAGAGATTTTTTAGTATGCCTTGACTACATGTGCTATAACCCAGTTTCATTAAGTGAAGCCCCCGTGTTGATTTATTTTTCATGCTAATGTATTTCTTCATAAAGGCCATTATACTTTTCTCAGTTTTATGGATCTTCTTCTCGTACTTATTTATGCAACCTATGATTGTACATAGATCAATCAATGATATCAAAGTAGGTGACTTTAGAAAGGTTGAAATTATAATTTTTATATGTAACAAGGCTGTGATTATTTTTTGAGGGTCATGATTGAATATTGTAACTTTTCAAGGAGCTTTAAACTTGCCTATAAGGAAATAGAGAATTATAGCAACTCTATCATATTCTCATATATAAGTATTATTTGCATATTGTAATTTATGTACTTAAGAATTGATTGATTTTAATTTGATGTTTCCGAATGAGATATTAAAAATACAATGATTTTTCAAATTTTCAATTTTCGATAATTAAATAATTAGTTACAGAATTGATAAAAATAATTGTGAAAGAAGGATAATTGGTTCTTTCTTCATGCAAGAGGATACATTTCTTTGTACCTAATAAATTCATATTTTTCTTAGCTATTAAAATTCTTAGCAAGGATTTATTTGTGTGGATCATGGATGCCACTCTATAGGAATTATTCTCATATCTTATTAGAGGGATGCTTAATATTTGCAAATTTATAAATCTATTTTGGATGGTAAAATTAAAATCTAATATATTTTAAACTACGAGGACCTTAAATTCTCAATTAATAATTATCATAATTATAGTTAGGTTTTTGCATTTTATTAATGTTGCTAACTTACTGATATAAGGCAATAAAATATCAAATTCACATGTCATCGTTATAAAGATTCTTTCATAAGTCCTCCAACTTCTATAAATGATAATGGAAAGTAAAAAATAGTTGTTATAAATTAAAAAAAAACTTAGATATATCTAAAAATAATTGTAGCTTCATTTATTACAAATGAATTTTTACTTCAAAATTGTCTATTTTAATGTCAAAAAATGAGCATGGTTGTACATACTCCTCAAAATACAAATAGAAAAAATAAACACATCGTTTTTTAAATTTATCTCATGAAATATCTTACTTGAATGTGTCAATTTTATTTTAAGTATATGTTTAAGTTACTTTTAATGTTATAACCTACAAATATGATTACTATAGCCTAACCTACTATATTACCATGTTAGAAATTAGGATATTAGGATCCTAATCATTATAAACAAAATATTAAAAAAATGAGATGAGAATCATGCATGCATAAATTCAAATTACACAAGACATACATGGGAACACCCTTTTAGGTTAAAATCTCCATACAACATCATTTTATTAAAACACTTACAAAATATAGTCTATCATAAAATAGACTAAACTTGGGGGTACTTCTTCTTACTTCCACATGGTCTTAATACCTCAGGTGCATAGTGATATAACACATTATAAAACTCCAAATTTACATACTCTCAAATGATAGAGAACCTCCTTAAATATTGGAGGAAGAGTGACTTCACTAGTCACACCTTTTCAATAACCCCCATTCACAAATAATTAGCAATCTAATTGTTATTAGATTATAATTATTTTAATGGGATATGCTTAATAAAGCAAATAATACATGAGATCTTATAATTTTGTATCAAAACCATATATAAATGTTATATGAGTGTGACCCCTAATAATATTATGTTCTAACAAAATATCATTTTGTGTTTTGTCAGTTCATCCCTTTAGGATTTAGGTGGGATAAATCAAGAGAGGACTCAAGTGAAATTGTATTTCACTTAATCATGTTTCTAATAACTCCCTAGATATTGTTCTACTACCACCTTGTTGTCCAAGCCTTGACAAAATTACTTGTGACTCTCTCTTAGCATAACTCCACTTTCAGTCAAGCATCTATAGCCCAGATGGAGGTTACTAGAATCATCCTCTTGTAGTTGACTTTTCTATACTTTTATTTTCATAAATCTTTTAACTTTTGAATCCTTTTCTTTGATAATCCATTCAACTTAATAGTCACGAGAACTTCGTGAGGCTTGAGAACCACCATGGTTGTTTCTGCTGAAGCACAAACATAAAATAACTTTTTCCCAAGACTACCCTTTATAAAACCTTACTAAATCCTTTTTTAAGTGTTTCTATGATTAACGTTCAATACAAAAGCTTTAATCTATGAAATTTTTTCTGACAAATATTGTTTTAGTTTAATATACCACTAATGAATCTTTAGTAGAGTCTTATGTCTTGTGATAGTTTGACAAAGAAATGCTAATAATTTCCTTGAATAAGCTTCCACAAAGACCTCACTCTTGGAGAGATAGCCTCAAGAGCCCACTAACCCAAATAGGAAAGGAAAAAATACCAAAGAGGGCAAAGAAGCCAACCAAAACAAACAAAAGGGAAAAGACCAACATAGAAAATAAAGAGAAAACAAAACAAAAAATCCTAAATCTACTATGTTATAGGGAGAAGGGACTCAATGCCCCTTTAGGATCCAAAGAAATGTTTGAGAAATTGTCCATTCATGGGAAACAAAGCAACCTCTCCTTCCAAAGTATTGTCTCTCAATATCTTCCCTATCTAGTAAGGGCTAGCCTTGAGGCACTAAAATTAGTGTGACTATTAGCTTTTTCTTTAGATTTGTCCCACATTAGGACCAAATAAGAGATCTTGAAAGTTTTAATTTTGGCCCTTTTGTCAAACCAATGTGTAGACACTTAAAAATACTTATTTTAATTATTTTAGGTTCTTTGCATAATTAATTTATTAATTGTGTCGATTCTTATTCCTCCTCAATATTAATTAAATATAATTAATGTTGTCACTATAGTCTGCAACCTTTATTCTTCTAAAAATCCCTAATATTAAGTCTCCTTAAATTCCTCATTTTAATTAATTAATTTCAGTTAATTAATTAATCTAGGTGATTCCTACAAATCACCTTTTTCCTAATCCACCATTAACCTAATAAATTCTTCTAGAAGCTCCCTAAACTCACTTATCATTATTTTCTAAATTTTAATTCCCTCCACTCATTCTCTCTCCTAGTCAAATCCTCCTAAAAATCTTATCTACCCTAATCCCTCCTAATCATTCTTCTAATCCCTCTCCTAATGAGTTGCTAGTGGTTAATCATGATGATTAGCCACAAAGTTAACTCCTTGTCCCGACCATCCAACCACCTTCCTTAAATGCTCTTTTCCTAGGTGAATGTGATATTTTCAAAATCTCACATTCCTCTGGGCATTCCATCCTCCAAGGAATTTTTAATTCTTCCTTATTCCTCCAATCTCCATGATCATCATTTTTGAAGAGTTTTTAATTCCTCATCCCCATCCCTCAAGGAATATTTTATTCCTTTCTCTTCCCTAGGCACATTGGGAAGTATTCCCAAGGAGCCTTCAGGAGTGTGGAGACAAGAAATGCCTTTAAGGCATATCTCTTGCTCTCCACACTTGTCTTGTCACACCCTCTTGGACCATGTGTGGGATCACAATAAATCCTGACCCTTCATCTTGCGTCAATCCTAGCCCTCCATTTCTCCTCTTCTCCTCCTATAAATTGAGGACTTCATCCCCTTGTTTCTCATCTCCAAGTTAAGTAAGTCTATGCTACTATTTTGTGCTCAAGAAATCCTCTTCATACCCATATTATGCCAAATTGTGCACTCATCCACACTTAGCCAATTTATACCTCCTTGTTCATCAATTCATCCTTCCTCATCCATCCATCCTCTATCCATTATGCACAATATTGGAGAGCCAACCACACTATCCATATTAGACCAATCAGATCAAGCTAGAGAGGCTCATGTTCTTGGCTTCAACAAGAGTCCAAATTGGAGGAACAAGAGAATTATATTGGCAAGGCATAAAGATTGTTTTTCATATTTTGGTATTTGAATGTTTTGTGTCTTTTGTGCTTTGATTTGAATTATCAATCTAACCTTGCAGCAAGACTTTTCCCTTGGTTCATTTTGGCACGCCCGGTGGGACCGACGTCCCTAAAATTTAATGTTTTTCGAGCTTTTTTGTGAGTTTTTTATCACAAGTACCGGAACAGTGCGAGTGTCTGCAAATTGGCACCACCAACTCGAGTTCAGCGTGAGCGACAAGGTTTTTAGCATGAGTGTTGAAAATTCAAATTTAGTTTTATCTCTCCTCTACAGGTCTGTACATCAACACAAGCGCTTCGAGAATAAGGCATTCGCTTTCAGAATTTTTCTACCTAATCTAACAATATTCCCTTTCTCTTATTTTGCTTTTTATTTTACTATTAACATCTAAAAAACACTAAAAAATCAAAAAATCTAGAAAAGGAAAAAAAATTAGTTAGTTTTTCTTAATTAGTGTTTTCTTTTCGGTAGTCCCGTTTCAGTGCGAGCGACCTGCAAATAGCACGGGCGCCCTACTAGGTCCCTGCCTAATTTCAAAATTTTCAATTTTAAAACACTACTGTATGTAATGACCTGATTCAGCGTGTACACTCATGCTTTAGCATGGATACACCTATATCAGTGCGACCCTTTCTCAAAATCCTGCTCAACTTTAAAATTTAAATATTCGAATTTTTTTCTAACCGCTAACTTGTTTTGGAGTGTTTTGTGTTTCAGTGCGAGCGCAAGCACTTTAGTGCAATTAAATCAGAATAGTGCGACCATCAAGTATAAATCGACAATTTCCTTTTTGTTTTATTTTCTGTATTTCCTTTTTTTTACTCTCGGCCCACTTTAGTGCGTACACAGGTGTTTCAGGTGCTTCAGCGCGGTTGACTGCAGATCAATGCGTGCACGGTTTCTACAGGCCTATGTCTACTAATTATACTTTTATGATTTTGTAGCTTTATCTGATTGTCCAATACCTAAAAACACAAAACTACTGATTTGATTTTCTACAGGTTGCCTTGGAGATTCAACTAAACTTTGTGTTTTCTTTTTTTAGGTACTTAGACTTAATTAGGGGGTAAATGAATCATTTTTTTCATGTTTGTGAAAAGCGTAAAGGTAGGAGAGTATGCTCTCATCTATCTAGATGATCAAAAATCTAGACTCTCCAAGATTTTCATGTTTATTGCATGTTTACCCTTAGCAGGTTTGCCCTCCTGAGTTGCTCTTTGAGTCGGTGAGAGGGGATTGACCCAAGTGAGTACATTTGGACCTGGGGTTCCCAACTCACTATAATAAATAGGAAATTAAGATTGAAATAATCAATGGTTGGGGCTATATGAGAGTTCACTCTCACATTGGGTGCTTAGTAGGATCCTAGAGATCTCAATCACACTTGCGTGACTACTAAGTTCTTGGTGCTTCATTGGGCTATAGGCCTGAATTGCACTTGCACAACTGCAAAGGGTAGCTCCTAATGGGAAGCCATACTAAACACCTTGTGCATAGTGGCCAAAAACCTTCTAGTCATCGGTGCAAGAGGTCGGACCTCTGAAGCCGTCGATATTTTTACGGCCCTTAAAGTTCGTCATGAGGAGTTTTCATGGGAATTGATGCTTGGCTACCCCGAAGAAGTGAGTGTCATGGAGGAGAGCCAGTGGGGTCAAGCATCTAAGTGTACGCTCTCGGTAAGCATAGCTAGGAAACCAATTGGGATCCAATGACTATTGTCCTTGCTAGCCTTAAGAATGTTGTATATGAGCATGAGTGTCTTTGAGTTAAAATTCATTTGATTATTGTGTTTGCTTTCCTTGATATTTACTTGCCAGGAGTAGACTAAAACATCATTATCCTCAAACACTTTGCAAAACACTTGTCTCAAAGAAAACAATCATCCAAGTCAAAGTCCTAGTCACAATTCCAATCATAGTCATACACAAAATCCCAATTGCGTCAAAACTCCGTCTGTCTCATGTTTCATAAACCCAAGTTGTATAAGCATCTCAAGAAGCCAATCCACCGGCCTATTAAGAAGAAGAAGCTCACACAAGCACAACTCATTAGACATTAGAATTTTTGGTACACAAATCGTAAACTCTTGCTTAAACATAGGACCTTCTTGCATCATTACCATGATTACGTCCATGGTCATAGCAATGAGTTTGATGCTAGGGATGAATTAAGAGTCTATGCCCTCCATCAAGGTTCAAGTTTGTCTTTTAACACCAACTATTGTCAGAATCAGGATGGTTGTATCCCTTCGTACAACTTGCCATTCAAACCAATCATCTATTTAGTCATGTTCATGCCAACGATAACCTAGTCATCAAATTTCTTCTAATCATCACTATCATCCATCTTCAATCAATCATCCTCAATATTTTCCTAAAGACTTAGCACATCAATTGACCACAAAATCAATCACCTTCAATTATCAAATCAATTCTCAAATCTAAATCAAATCATTCTTTAATCCAATTTAACCTCACGTTAAGGTTTAATGCCTTGTGAAGTTTCATTTAGACCACATCCTTAATCAATCAATCACTTGGCTTTGTGCTTGAAGAAGAATCCTCTCCAAGTACCTTTGTCTTATCCTTTGAGTCAATCAAGACTCTAATCTCATGTCTTTATTTTTCTTAGGGTCATTAGTCAACCCTTAGTAGAAGAAAGACTTTGATCATCATTCCAAGGTCTAAATTTTTCCCAGCTTGGTCATTACCTCACTTGTGGCTTCATCAACATTTCCCACCTAAAATCCTTATCCAAGGACTAAGGTGCAATCCTAATCAATTATGTGTCCTAATCCAAGGACTCTACCAATCAACCAAATCCAATTTCATCAAATTCAATCCCAAAATCCAAGATCCTTGCTAAGTCCTTTCATCAAATTTCTTTCTTCTCCAATCAATCTTCTCTAAGGTTATTCTTGTATGGTCACAACTCAATCTCAAAAGAAAAAGATGGTCAAACAACAATATGGTATGCCAGATATTAGTGTCCTATATGAAGACCCTACACAAGATCCTACATGAAGTGTGCAACCTAGCATTCAAAATCAACCACAAGATCCTAAAATGGTTGACCAAGATGAACTCTCTTTGGAAGTGCAAACTTTCTTAGAAGACTTATAATCAAGAAATGTTGGAGAAATTTATCTAACACAATCCTAGTGATCTTCTAAAGACTCTCCTTGAAAATGGAGCTCAACTCCCACCTAATTTTGATAGATCCACTCTTGGTCAAAAAGCACAAGGAGACCTCGGTCTTACTCATACCATCACACCTGTTATTCAAACTCAATCAATTGCACCCCTGCCAATCATTCAACCCCAATCAATAATTCCCGCGACATCTGTCCTCGTGGTCTCCATTCTTCCTTCTTCCTTCTTAGCATCTATGCCACTATCAAATCTGATCTCATCTATTCTCCAACATGCCTCTATACCATCTTCTTCTACCCAACCATACGTTTTTATTCCACAATCCTCCATTCTTATCAACAATGTCTCTAGCTTTATTTGAGCCTCACTTCCTCCTGTTACAACAATTTGTGAGTCGCAACCGACTGTCACTCAGGTCCCTATGACCTTGGTCATCACATCCCACATCCCTACTTCCTCCTCATATCAATATATTAGTGATGGTGGACATTCCATGACTCATCCTATTTTAGGGGCAAACACAATTCATCATGTTCAAAATCCACAACAAGACCTCATGAAAGAAATTCAGGACATGAAAAACATTATCAAAGACATGAAGGAAGGGACTAACAAAAGGAAACCTTACTTGTTTGAGGAATTTTGTCCTTGTCCTTATGACCCATCTATATCAGTTGCACCATACCCACCAGGGTTTGAGATCTCTAAGTTCACGAAGTATGAGGGCAAAGGGGACCCCTGAGACTATGTTTGGGAGTTTCACATCTTCTTTCAAGAAGTCTCCTATAGTGACCTATACCTTTGAAGGCTCTTCCCTAAGAGTCTCACGGGAGATGCTCTTGCATGGTTCTGGTCCTTACCTCGAGGTTCCATTACCTCCTTCCCTGACTTATCAGAGAAGCAAAGACCTGGAGAGACTTTTGCTAACTTCTTGCAAAGATGGCGACATCTCATCAAGAAATTCCAATGGGACAGCCAAAACAACACCAAGTTGAATTATTTCAAAAGAATCTAGTGCCCGAACTATCAAGGCCTCAGACATCTCAATGTATTAAATCTTTCCAAAAATTGACGGATAAGGGCCTAGCCCTCGAACATGTCTCGAGGAAGGAACCTTGAAACATTACCAAAAATCAGGTCAAAATTCTTCCTCTTATCATAATGATAAACCAAAATTCTGGTCTAAAAACAAGAACGTAGTCAATGATGGTGTGAATGATGCAAAATGGGTCCAGGCCGTAGCCGCTCCTCCAAAGCCCACCACCACCAATCATCAATTCAAATATAAAAAAAATCAAAATCAATCTCAAAAGCCTCATAACAATGTCTCAATCCAAGGGCGACCACCCCAATCCAATAACATGACTCCAAGAGATTTCACTCCTCTTATTGAGCCCATTGAAGTGGTGTTTCAGAAGCTTGTCCAAGCAGGCGCAGTGTTCTTCCCGATTACTCACCCATTCGATCCCAATCAACCCAAACCTAGGTGGTACAATGAGATGAATATTTTGAGTATCATCGTATCAAGGGGCATGATACATGAAAGTGCATGAAGCTTAAAATCTACATACAAGATCTCATTGATAGGGGTAAGATTGAGGTAGCAAATTCAAAACCTGGTAATAGCAATCACAAACTTAAAATATACCAGGAACCCTTCCCAAAACATGATAAAGGAAAAGGATCATCATCTAACGCTATGAATTATGACTGCACTAATCATATAACAGGCTTTGACTTTTTAGTAGGTCGCATTGAGCCCATAGGCAACCATGTCAACGACATAACTATACAAGGAGCTAACCCTCCCCCTTCCCAAAGCAGACCTAACCCTGTTAGGATAGTCATTCAAGGTGCTACACCTTCCACTTCCCACACTCAGAATGACTACAATGTAACTACCTGTCGAGACAGAGTCATTGTTCAAGGAGCCCCTCTTGCACCAAACCCTCCCCCCATGTCTTCCACCCACCAATATGACCTCCTTGACCAACTTGGGAAGACCCTCGCACAGATCTCCATCCTAGAACTTCTCAAGACTTCCCCTATCCATAAGGAAATTTTGGAACAATCCCTCCTTGAGTCTCGCGTTCCTAATAATATCAATGATGCCCAATTTCAAGCTCTCATTGGAAGCCTTGCCGCCTAGCAACACCTTGTGTTCACTTCCAATGATGCTCCTATAGATGAAGACCATAATAAACCTTTGCACATTGAATCCCTTATCTAGAAACACAAGGTCAAATGTATCCTGATAGATGGTGGATCCGGACTCAATTTGTGTACATACAAGTTAATAAAACAATTGGGAATTTTCTAAGGACCTGGTAGATACATCAAGAAGAATTACAATAAAAGCATATGATTATGTAGAAAGAGTTTCTAAAGGCGTGATCACCTTACCTCTTCAAGTGGGCCCTATCATAATTGAAACCACTTGCCAAGTTCTAGATCTTGATCTCTCTTACAATATTCTTCTCGGTCGCCCATGGATACACTCCTTGCAAGTCGTACCCTCCACTTATCATCAATGCATCAAATTCCCCTTCAATGGAAGAGAGATCACTATCAAAGGTGATCTAAAACCTTTTCAATATTGCAAGATCTTAGAGGGGAAGCATCCATATCATTGCCCACTAAATAGACCCTCGCCAACTCCTTCATCTGACACCTCAAATGTTACCTCCACCTAATCCCAAGAAGACCCACAAATCAAGATCTTGGATAATGGTTGCGAAGAATAAAAATTGGAGGATGTCTTATTAATAATAAATCTCCCCTTATATCTCAAGTCATTTGGCAAACCAAAGAGCTTAGAAAAGATCAAAAACCGGTTATACAATGCAAAGATACCACCTTTCGGCAATGGAGCCCACTTGATAAGGAGAGCCTCGACACAAATATCTCTTCGTTGTTGTACCAGGAAGAAGATGAAGACCCAACAAAAATAACTGAAGAAAGTTTCCAAAAGCATCAGTTATAGTAAAAAAAATGGATTACAAAGGACATGTAGAAAAGAGCCATCAATCATTCGAGGCATAGATCTTCCATCTACTGAATGACATGCAATCCAATATGATTGGATTCACATACAAAATGACTCACAGTTGGATATGCGTAAGATAGATTTCTTGAAAAGACTTTTAAAACTTCGAAGAAAATCCAATTTGCAGGCGTAAAGCCAAATTAAATGACCTTTGCCATCATTCTTCCTACGCACACAACCGTAGGAGTTCGCTAAGGACTACGAAAATATAGAAAATTTGGGTATTTAGTGACAAAATATAAACTTGTTTTTCATTAGAATATAATGTTATTATAACGACCATCATGTATAAATGATTGAGAATTTGGTGACAGATATTGAAGTAGTTTTACGTGTTTAACACTTTTAAGTCTAAAAGTATATTCTTAGTGTAACCACACACCTTAAGTAACATATTAAGCCTAGAAAATGTCAGTCAACTCTGAGTGTTTAACACTTTTAAGTTTAGAAGTGCCAAATTTAGTGTGTGTGATTTAAATTGTTTCAATTGGTTATAACCAAAAGAGAGTTTATTATTTATTTTTACGATAGATCCAAAAATAGTTTCTATGTTGGAAGTCAAACAAAAGGCAATTGGCAATGAAAACAACATAGAATGTAAGGTCACAAAACAACTTAGGCACCAAATATCAAAGGATAAGAAGAAAAAAAAAAAAAGGAATTAGACTTAAGGACGCCTTCAATGATTACTTAGAATCATAACTTTTTAGATGCATTTTGATAATAGAAATTTGGCAACACCAAGACTAGATGATAGAATTCAAGGATTGCATTGGAAGCTCATAGAGACATCCAGAGGGCAAAACCATGACATTGGTCAACTAACAAATATGATATGTAATTCCAACTGCTTGGTTTCAACGAGGGCTCCGACTAGGCAATATTATATCACATGCATTCATATTGGGGGATTTAATATCCAAAAAATGAGAGTGGGTGAACTCACAATAATGGTTCTCACTTTTTTGCCACTTTTGACACTGAGATGAACATTTTTAAAATAATCTTCAACTTCCGAGAACTAAACTTTTAAACTATAAAAAATTTGAAGATGATGTAAATTAGTGATTTGTAACATTTTTTGTTTGTATATTCTATATATATAATTTTCAATTTCTTTTGAAGGATTTATTTTTAAATTTTCCATCTCCCTCGAAAAGTAGTTTTTTACAACAAACTACATTTTTTAAGAGTGATGTGCCTCCCGAAATGTATAACTTTTTTTCTATAATTGATAAAAACTCAATTCTTTCAAATTTTGGTTTTTAACATCAATATCCAGGGCTTGCAATTGGTTTGATAGTGATATGTTTAATATTTTTCATTTTATAAAGTTTTGAAGTCCGACTAGTCATAATTCAGATATAGGTTTAAGTTTGAACACATAACTTGTTCTATATATATCGAAATTCAATTTATTTATTTTTGTTAGAAAGAAGACATCAATACTTGGGGCTTAGATATTTTTCAGTATTTTTTTGAATTAGTTTCCTATTTTTCCCAATGCGTTGAACAGAGAAGTTCATGTTCGGTGAAAAACCATTCCATAAAATTAAAAAAACAAGAACATGATAAATTCAAAATACAATACAATTATACTCATTGGAAAGCTTGCTCCAAGTACTACCATCTAATATTTTTGGGTTATCAAGATTATTTCATTTGTGCCTTGAACTAGAGGTCCGAAGTCAGAAATTCCTCAGAACTTTGAAAATATTTGGGAGAAACCTCTAACAAGAGGGTTCAAATGAACACAGGTTCGAGTGAAGGGGGGTCCGTTCGAACCATAAGGGGTTCGAGCGGGCCCCCCTTCGCTCGAACCCACATGCTAAATTTTGACACACTTTTTTGTAATGATCGGGTTTGAATGAACCCGACCTTTTCTAATTGTTGGTGTTCGTTCGAACCCTGGCCAACGCAAAAAAAATAAAAATTGTACATTTAAGTAGAGTCGTATAAAAATACATAATTTTTTTCATTTTTTAACACACAAATGATTAAAATAATTTGCATTTTTGGATGAAAGAAGACATTTGAAAATTATTTTGAGGGCAATAATTTGAAGATATTTTTGAAGGTTTTTTTAAAAGCGTGGGGAACAAGAAGAGAAGGCAAAATAAGACTTCAAGGAATTATTCTCCCGCAACGGAACAAAGATATCGAGAACAAAGAAGACAAAGATATCATGATGCAAGTATGTATTTTTATTTTTATTTCTATTTAATTTTATATGTATTATGTACCAAAAATAGTGTTTATTTGTTAGTATTAATTAGTTCAATATTTTTTATCTAATATTTTTAATGAAAATTAATTTAAAAAATCTTAATTAAATTAATTTAATCTATATAATTATTCTATATTAATTAATTTTAAATTATGTTATTTTTATTAAATTAATTAGAAATAGTAGGATTAAAAATAATCTCGTTTTAATTGGAAAGCATAATTAATTTGAAATAATATGTGTATTTGCAAATTTCAAATTCCATTAACTTGCTTGTTGTGTAATTGACTTTTTCTCCTATATAGTTAAGTCTATTTATAATAGATAAGACCTATTAAGTCATAAATTTAATAAGACCTATTATGTCATTATTTAGGTTCTAACTTATATTGAATATTTAAGACATGTACTTAATTTTATGTGATAGGTCCTTTAATATCACATATTATATTTGTCTTAAGGGGAGTGAAGTATATTAATGTGAAATGTTTTTGCATACGTGGTCATATTAATTAATAATAAGGCCTGTTATGTGATAAATTAAGACTTATTACATTGATTATAGGTCTTAAATGTGACATAAATTTAGAACCTATTATGTCATAATTTAGGTTATATTTATATGACTTCACATATACAAAAAAAATTCACATTATACTCAAGAGTCTCCTTAAGATAGGTATATTATGCATATCATATTAGGACAGGTATTACATGTGATATTAGGAGGTCTATTATGCAATAATAGGTCTTAAATACACATGTGACATTATAGTCCACCTGTTATGACATAATTTTTAAACGTCTTACTAAATGTCTTGAAAATTTGGTTTCAAATTAAACTTGGAATTTCGTTGCATTAAAAATATTCTCAGTCATCTTAAATTATGTGCAGGATGGGCTCGAGAAGAAGGGAGTTCTGAAGCGGGAGTCGAGGCAAACGAACCTTTTGAAGAACACAATATAGTTGATGAACATAGGGAGGAGCTTGTCCAAGTTGAACCAATGGAGGTTGAAGGAGAGGGGTCAGGCTCCTTACCTCCTACCACTAGTATGGATGAGCATATAGTGGATCTAGCTAAACAGGTGAAGAGAAAAATTTCTTATAAAAATTTAAATCATTTACTTGAAATGGATGTGGATGAGTTGAAACATCTCAGTGAAGAACCTAAACATACTAAAAGGAGGTCAATGAATAAAAGTGCAAAAGAAATAATCTCATTTCAACAATCTTGATACCACACTAGAAAAGGCTTAATTGTTATCAATTGTACTTACTTTTAAAGACTTAATAGATCCACTGAAATTATTGGGTATAGATACAACAAGTCAAAAGAGGAAAACTTTTCAACTACAAAAATCTATTGTTGATAATGTTAAGAAAGATTTGGTAAACATTGGTAAAAAATCTCGAATAGTAGATAAGACCATTTCAAGAAGAGTGATGTTGACATCTTTAGTAAATGAAAGATTGCCTCAAAAAAGACAAATCTCTTCATTGTTATCTCAGTTTGGTTTTAGTAGAAGGACAATATCAAAATATGTTAAAAGGAGAAAGAGTTTGGATGATACTACCTCAGAAGGGAATTGGGCAATTATGTGTAGAGCTACTCATTCTGATAGAATTGAAGATGTTGTTAGGAACTTTGTGAAAAGTTTTAGGAATGATAATACTCGTCCTTCATCAAACAGTAGAGATGTTATCAAGCAAAGGATTGGTCTTGATCGTTATGATCTCCATGTAAAATATTGGATAGACACAACAAAACATGAATTGTATGTGTTGTTTACTAAAACAAGCCCTCATATAAAGATTGGACAAACCATGTTTGAACGATTAAGGCCATATTATGTGAAGTTAAAAAAAGTTTTCAAAACTTGTTGTTGTCATTATCACATCAAATTTGATCTATACTATCAAGTGTTTCGAAAAATTAGAGAAGATAGTGCTGGTTATGAAAATGCTCCTCCTAAATGAACAAGTCAATTCATAGCATCCATCTTATGTGATAAATCAGATGATAATGCAACCGGTCAAATAAATTGTATAAGAGGAATTTGTGGAACATGCAGGGACTTGACTAAATTGTCTTTAAGAGATGAAGATACTGACATCAAGAAGATGGTAAATTGCAAGAGTTACAAGTACAAAAAACTTGAAACAAAATTTGGAATGGAATCTACAAGGTTAGATTATGTAGAGGAGGAAATACCTATTGGAACATTTATGAAAATTTTTTGTAAGTTGATAAAACCATACATATGCCATGGTTTTTTTGCCAAGTGGCAAGCAGAACAATTTAAAAGATTAAGAGACACTTTCCCACTTCGAACTATTCTATCCGTAGTGGACTTCATAGAAAATTACTCTTTTGCACATCAAAAAGAGATTCAATCAGAGTATTACTTTTCAAAGCAAATCACTATTTTGGTGCATGTGTGTTATCGACATGCACATATGAATTTGGATGGTGTTGATGGTACATTTGAAAATCGTTTTATTAAGAAAGAGTACCACTTCTATATCAGTGATGATAAGGAGCATGACACACTTTTTGTACAACATTGCTTTAAGAAGTTTTTTGAATATTTGAAAGAGAGAGGCATAACAATAGTTAAACATTTTGTTTGGTATGATGGATGTGCGGCACAATTCAAATCTTCAAGGCCATTTTATGCACTATGTAGATATCATCGAAATGACAAAATACCACATGTTTGGAGTTTTTTTGAGAGTGGTCATGGAAAGGGTGAACATGATGGTGTAGGAGCGTGTATCAAACATGCTCTAAGAAAGCATCAAATAAATTACATAGGAGATCATATAGATGATGCACATGATATTGTTGAATGGTGTAAGAAACACTTTTAGCAACCTAATTATCCTGGCGAATCGTCATCGAGAACATACAGACCCATTCCATATAGAGTGTTTTGGGAGATAACAGGTACGTGTTCTCTTTTAGTGTTTTATTTAAATTTTTTAATTTTTTTAAAAAAATTTCCTAGTTCAAATGTTTCAATTTAACAACTTGATCTACATGTACATGTTCGTGCACACATGTACATTTTGTAGATGTGGATAGAAGATCAATGCATAGATGCAAGAGTGTGGAGAGGAAAAGATCTTTGCATTGTGTCATGAGTACAGATAATCGCCCATGGACATTATACACTAGGGATTATTTATGTTTTTGCTCTGATTGCATTTTGGAAAACTATGTTGATTGCAAGAACCAAGAGCTTGGATATGTTAGTGAGTGGAAATTGGTGCCACTAGATGTTTCTGACACATACAAGGATTCAAATGAGGACGAAAACTTTCAAGACATTCCTTTGATTTTTGGTGATTATGATCATATTTCAGGATTGATTAAAAAATGTACATATGATGTACACACACACACACACACACATATATATCCTTAAAAAATGTTGCGTAGATGTAAATATTTCCTTAAAAATGACATGTTTAGAATTTATTTAACTTGTTTCAAATTGTAGGAGATATTTTTGCAGTCATAGCAGGAGATGGAAATATAGAAGGTGTTAGTTATTATTTATTGTGTTGCACAGAAGAGAGAAAGAAGTTATCAAAATCTAAAATGAGTGATGGAATGTCATTTCCCACAGGTTTGAATTGATTTGAATATGTATGCACAAATCGCTTACGTGCAAATTTTTAATTTCTCACGTTTCTTATATACATGTACATGCAAGCTCAGTTGTAGTGCAAGGGACATATTTCAAACAAGTTAAAATTGTTCAACATGGGATTCATTTCATTGAATACCAAATTGACAACAAGGTATATCAGTATAGCCACTTGGTCATTGATGTTGGCCTAATTCTTCAAACAGTTCCACATCGCGGGCGATCTCAAAAGTGGAGACTAGATAGTGAATATCATGACAAAATATTAAGTGTTATTGAAGAGCGTTCTGAACCACATGATGTGGTATGAACTATATATATTTAGTAGTCCAAAGTACATGTGGTTCAACCCATGAATTGAATTAATACTTGATAAATTAGAACTTAACTTGTTTTGAAACTTGGATAAATATTTTCATATATATATATATGGCTTACATGTAGACCATATATTTTTTAAGTTTAAATACATGAAATTTTCAATTATATCAAATTAGGATGTATGAAGTTAATTTGTATGTATGTTAAAAATAATATTTGTGTGCATGTATGTAAAGTAAATTGGGACATATGGATGAGTTGAAAATATGTTAAAAGGCGGGCGATATATGCAGTTGATTAGGATGTATATAGTAGATATCTAATTCTAAATGCATGTATATAGTACTGTTTCTAATTCTAAATACATGTAATTTGTAAGTTGTTAAAATAATTTAATAAAAAATGCATATTTAAATTAGAATGTATGTACATGTGTAAAATTGATATATGGAATTAGGACATACATGTGTAATATAATTGAAGAGCCCGGTCTGAACCACTAAGTGATGTGTTATGAACTATTTAACTTGTATACATACCTAGAAGTACATACCATGTGAACTATTTAGTACATGGTATTAAGTTTAGTTTATTCATTTGATATTAATTAACAAGTGTGATTTTTATATTGTTCATGGCTTGCACAGTGGAGTGGATATACTCTTTTGTTTGAACATGTTCTTTTAAATTAATGCATATCTACTGTATATATAGGAGTTGAGAAAATACAACACCACAGGAGCCCAAATAATCTCTGCAAGCTGAAAAACTTGTTACAAGGAGAAGCAAGGAAGCAAATCACAGAAGGAACAAAAACACAAGAAAAATATGCTCAAAAAGAGAGAGTAGAATATTCTCCAAAAATGTATTGTCAATAATAATCTTTCTTCATACAATGAAAAGAAAGAACTCAACCTTTAATAGGTCAAGAAACCCTAAAAGGGAAAACTTAGGTTTGCACATAATAATTAATTAAAATAATTAATTATATGCATCTAAAGTTAGCTTAAGTGTAAAAGAGATAAAGGGAACGGGTGAACTCACAAAGTTGGTTCCCACTTTTTGGTACATCTTGATTTTTGCTAAAATCATACATTTTTTAGAAAATATAATTATTTAAGCTTTAAGAGGTCCCATTTGAAGTACTTAATTGAAGAGATTTCGATCAAAGGCTCTTAGATACAAATTTCTTGGATAGAACCTCTCTACTTATAAATCATACTTGAAATGGAGTCTCCTTTGCATCTATCAAATGCTGATAAGAAAACAATTTTACCTTAGCTTTTGACGGGTCAAACAAATTCATTTAGAAGTTTTGTTTTCTTAAGGATTTAGTCCTAATTATAAGCTTTCCAAATAGTATAATTTTTAATATATTTAATTTCATTAATATATTTTTATTTTATTTTTTATAAATGTAGGTTTTTCACCGAGCATGAACTTATTTGTTCAATGCATTGGGAAAAATGGTAAACTAATTCAAAAAAATTCTATAAAATATCTATGCACTAGGTATTGATGTCTTCTTTCTAACAAAAAAATTAAAATTGAATTTTGATATGTATAGAACAATTTATGTGTTCAAACATGCACCTATATCTAAATTATAATTAGTCGGACTTCAAAACTTAATAAAATAAAAATTCTTCAATATATCACTATCAAACCAACTGCATGCCCTGGGTATTGATGTTACAAACCAAAATTTAAAAGAGATAAGTTTTTATCATTTATAGAAAAAAAAGTTATACGTTTCGAGATGCACATCACTCTTAAAAAATGTTGTTTGCTGTAAAAAGATACTTTTGAGGGAGATGGAAAAATCAATAAAATTTTATTCAAATTTTTTTGAAAAAACTATATTTAGAATCTACAAAAAAGATGTTACAAATCACTAGTTTACATCATCTTCAAATTCTTAACGGTTTAAAAGCTATAGGTGCCGGAAAGTGAAGTTTTTTTGCAAAATGTTCATCTAAGTGTCAAAGTTGGTCAAAAAGTGGGAACTAGTATTGTAAGTTCACCCGAACTTAAATAATTAAACAAATATTGTTTAATTAATCAAGTAAATACCCGAATACTCTAACACCCCCCCTTAAGCTAGACTTGGGGAGAAGCTAAAACCTAGAATAGCTACTAAAAGCAATAAAGATGGGTCTCGGCAACAAGGCCTGATTAGGTACCCAAATACAATGAAATCTCTATGAATTGGAGAAATAGAGAAAACCACATGGAAACAAAACTCTACTCCAAAAAGAGATGGAAAAGAATACCACTGAAGCATGAAGAACCTGCAAACTCTGTCGAAGAATAACTGCTGATCTGAAGAACCTCCACTGAAATAGAACATGACCAGGTAGAGAAGACTGTAATCTACATGAGTGCCCTCAAATGACACTACTCGAATCAGATGGCAAACAAAGGCAAACAACTGAACTCGAAGATACAGATGGCATGAGAAACCAAAGCCTGAAGAGCTGATCAATCGAACCAAGGAAGCATTAGAACCAACATGACAAACCTCCCCATAATGTGGAAGTGGGAGAGGGACAGGAACACTGAAAAGGACAACCAAAAAGAACTGCATGACGAAGAACCAGGAACATCAAAGGTGCTGAAACAAGTACATGGTGTCGTGGAAGGAACACTCACTTGACACACATCATGAGGTGAATGTCATGGAAGAAACACTCACTGGACAAAGGAAGATGGCAAACAACAGACAAACATCAAACCCCTCATGGCACTTGATCAATAGTGCATGTACAACAAGGCACAAGATATGCAAGATTCCAAGTAAACAATGCATGATGGCACTTTATCTCAGTGCATTTGCATAAATACAAACTACAATGATAAGAAGACTGGGAATAGAAACGTGAACCAAAATAGAGACATCCTACTCAGAGAAGAGATCCCAGGACCTGAAACAACCACGATATCCACCAGAGTGCTGAAAAGAAAAAAACTTAATAAAATATGTATGGAGAAGAATCTAAAAATAAAACTTAGATGGCTGGAAAGTACACAGCACATGCTTTCCAAAAATATAAAATTTTTGAAAAATGGAGTTCGGATGCTCTTTCTATGGCTCCCGGAGTGCAAAACCTAGACCTCACTTTGACTGGAAAAAAACATAGTCAAACAGAAAAATTGGGAAAAATCACCAACACCATGAGGTCGGGCTCGGAACTAGCTTTCTAACGCCTATTCGTTTTCAAAAAAATGACTCCGTATGCCCAAGATAGAGCCAAAAAACCAAACCCCCCCTGAAAGAGGCAAAAAGGAGTGTCTGGTGGCTGGGCGGTGCTTCGGTGGCCAGTGGGTGGCGCTTCGGTGGTGGCCTAGTGGTTCTCCGGTGGCCGAAAGGAGCTCAAGTGGTGAACTACTATTTCCAGTGGCCAGGAGGAGCTCCAGTGGCAGAGCTGGTCGGAGGTGTTGCCGGCAACGGCCGGGGTGTTGAGCGCGGGGGTCAGGAGCTGAAGCAGCGGCGGCGGCGGGAAGCAGCGGCCTCAAGGAGGCAAGCATGGGCGGCAGGCTGAGCAGCGGGGGCCACAAGGGCGGCGGTGCCAGCAGTTGCAGTGGGGGCAGGAGGCTCAGCGACGGCTGGCGGTGTAGGGCCGGCGGAGGAGGCGAGGCTGGCGGGGGCTGGAAGGGCCACTGGGTGGCCGCCGGGGAACGGAAAGGAGGGAACTGGTAGGAAGGGGCTCGCCCTGACAGGTGTCATGGGTTGTACTGACATCGACAAGGGTCCCACAATACCCTGCGTACTGTGGGAGCCTCAAAAACAAATTTTTTTTTTAAATGCCTTTTTCCTTTTGATTTTTTTAAGATTTTTTTTGATAAAAAAAATCAAAATCCGGCCTGCATGCCATAAAAAGGCAAAATATTTTTTTTGAATTTTTTTCTCAAACTGTGTGTCAGGGCCGTATGCCCTGGATCTGAGAAAAAATTACTCTCAGAGGCTCAGGAACTAAAATACGTCGAATTTTATATGACCAAAGGGGTTTTCAGGCCTTCTAAGCACGATGGTGAGGTCCATTTAGGCCCAAAGTGCTCAGAAAAAAAAGGTCAAACCCTAGGTACATAAAAAATTCCTGAAACCCCAGATCTGCTTCCAAAGCAAAAATTCTCAAAACAAGAACAGGTAGTTGCAGATCTGAAGCTCTGATACCATATAGGAGTTGACAAAATACAACACCACAGGAGCCTAAATAATCTCTGCAAGTTGAAAAACCTGTTACAAGGAGAAGCAAGGAAGCAAATCACAGAAAGAACAAAAACACAGGAAAAATATGCTCAAAAAGAGAGAGCACAATATTCTCCAAAAATGTATTGTCAATAATAATCCTTCTTCATACAATGAAAAGAAAGAACTCAACCTTTAATAGGTCAAGAAACCCTAAAAGGGAAAACCTAGGTTTGCACATAATAATTAATTAAAATAATTAATTATATGCACTTAAAGTTAGCTTAAGTGTAAAAGAGATAAAGGGAACTTAAATAATTAAACAAATATTATTTAATTAATCAAGTAAATACCCGAATACTCTAACAGTATACATACATTACATGTAGTAAAATTTAAAATTTAAAAATTATAAACATATCAATCTTTTTTTAATCTATCCACACACACACACACACACACACACACACATATATATATATTTGAAAATTTTAGAGAACATGTGCATTCTTGCTCATATATATTTAAAGTGTACATAAGTATTTCTAACATGCACGTGCATTCAATCATATATATAATTATCTGAATACAAATGATGTGATATATTTAATCTAGGATCAAATGCACAAACTATACATGTATATATAAAGTATAATCTAACCATACATGCACATGATATATATAATCCAGTCCATCAAACATAAAGTACATATATAATCTAACATGTACATGTGCATGAAATATATAATCTGATCAAACAAACCAGGTATAAAGTATAATCTAGTCTAAACTTCATACATGCATGAAATATATAATCTGATCAAACACAAACTAGGTATAAAGTATAATCTAGTCTAAACTTCATACATGCATGAAATATATAATCTGATCAAACACAAACCAGGTATAAAGTATAATCTAGTCTAAACTTCATACATGCATGAAATATATATAATCTGATCAAACACAAACCAGGTATAAAATATAATCTAGTCTAAACTTCATACATGCATGAAATATATAATCTAATCAAACACAAACCAGGTATAAAGTATAATCTAGTCTAAACTTCATACATGCATGAAATATATAGTCTAATCAAACACAAACCAAGTATAAAGTATAATCTAGTCTAAAATTCATGTACATGCATGAATACATATAATATGAAAGTCTATAAAAAGATAAACAAATGAGCTATAAAGTCCAGCAAATCAACAGGGATCATGTTGGCCACAAACAGAGCGACCATCTAAGGGAGAGTCATGGTGAGAGTCTGGATGTCCAATAGACCCCTGCAAAAGTAGAGTTTATTTAAATATTAAATATAGATCTCTCTAGACACATATACATCAAATCCAAGTAGATTTAAATAAACATTTAAATATAAATTGTAACGCATGTATACATACATGTACATATATGCAAAAAACCATAACTAACATGTCCACTAACAACATCGAAAGAATCTCTCCTACGCACATGCTCAGAGCTCAAGGTAGGAGTGACATGAGCTAACTGTTATACATACATGTGTGTGTGTGTATATGTAAGGGGCTAACTAGATGACTAGGTATCGTGGATGAAGTGTCCGACTGTAGTAGCATATCCATAAACCCAGTATGGCTCAAACCTCGCAGCTGCTTCTCAAATGAATACAAGCCCTCATCTGTGATATGGACATGATCAACTCGTATCTCCTCCTCAAATGAATCCAAGCCCTCATCTGTGATATAGACCTGATCAGCTCGCATCTCCTCCTCTGCAACAACAGAGTGATCTGTAGGTGGGTCAGTGCCTGGAGCATGCGTAGAGTGATGAGAATGTTGTGATTGCCTCAAGGTATGCATCGATGCAGCAATAGCCTGTGTGTCTCTGAGAATCTCCTCTCTAACATCAACCAATGGTATCCCAAGTTGAGATGAAATAAAACGGTAAGAATGTAGTAGGTCCTCAGCTAAATACTGTGACATCTGTACATGTCTACTACCTCCGACTATAGCTACTACCTCATCTGGGGAGGGGATGCCAGTAGTAATATATTGATCATCTGAATCTGAAGCCACCCCGTGACTAGAAGATGCATGATCTGTGGATGATCTCGAATGTGGTCGGCTCATCATATATCTGCCCAGCCTGTCAGATGATATGGTGGCTACTGTTGATGCAATCTGTCCAATCCTATCAATTGCTTCTCTCTGAGAAGCAATCACAACGTGATCCATCATGGGGGCTAAGGCTGGGACTACTGCGGGAAATCTCTGGCCAACAAGGTCCCTGTGTCTAGGCAGAGCTCTATCACGCCTACGATATGCATCTCTATCAGCAATCATGCCCCTCCCTTGTCCATAATATGCTGGAATATCAAGGTAGTTTGGTTTCATCTGACAATGAACCTCAACAAATCCCTGTTGTGCAAAGTATAATGGTATCTGGTCGTTATTAGGATAATGACCATGGGCAGCTAAGAAGCGTGGGTAAAGCAATGATGCAACCTGTGGGTCGATACATCTCGTGACCTGATATCCTCTCACCTTACTCTTCTCCTGATATTGTGAAAAGCATCTCTCCTTGGTGGTCTCCTTCGAGACCACCCTCACCACATCAGCAAAAGAATCAAGACGCCTCACCTCACTCCTCAACTGTCTATAAATATCCTCTATAACCTCAGGTGAGAATGAGGTGTGAGAAACTAAGCAGTCCCTCAATGTCTGCAAACTATCAAAAATGGATGTGCATGTACTCTTGTACACGCCAACAGTACGGGGGTCATCTAATATGACCCTCAACCTATGCAACTCACGATCACTGTACTAGAAAATAGTAGCAATGTTGGGCAAGGGGGGATCCTGGTGTGGAGGATCAACATCATCAATGTGTGGCTCCTAATCAGGAGCCTATGTAGGTGTATCCTGATCAGGAGCCTAAGAAGGTATATCCTGGGACGCCATCTATCCAGATAAATATAAATCAATGGAACTTTGGCAACCAATTGATCCTGAACCAAATTGTTGATTTATAACTAATTCCTTAAAAGAAGTCATTACCATTCGGCAAGAACCAAAATTTGATGGCAAATACTTGTAATAACAAAATTGCCTTAAATTTGAATAGATTACTTCACTATCAAGAGCTATCAAGAGCATATGAACTCGAGCCATGACTAAGCTTTTTAAAATTATTAAGAAAATTCAAATAAAATTGACCTATTAAAGACACGTCATCGAGAGAGTCTGTGAAAATGGGTCTATTAGGCAAATTAAGGACTGCATTATCACAGTAAGAAAAAAAGACAAATAGCTTTCTAGGGGAGGAATTTGTTTTTGTACAGTGTAACTTCTGTCTGCCGTTCCTTTTTCTGTCGCCTAATAGAAGAAAAATATATCGACGGTGCAAATTCGTTCTGATAATTATGGCATTGAAAGAAGATATCGCGTTTCTGTGCAAAACAAATTTGAAACCACTGATTTTAGGGCTGATGAGAAGTCTTTCTTGCAAAGTGATAGATACAGACCACAACTTTCTTTTGTTATACAATCTCCTTAAAACAAGCCTGGTGAATGTTATGGTATTCCAATTACAATGGGTATTGAAAAAATTATATATGGTCTGGTGTTGATTTCCTGTTCCTTATATGCCACAGCAGAGGATGATGGAGAATTTAGTAGGAAAGCATTTCCATCAAATTTCATATTCGGAGTCGGTTCGTCTGCCTACCAGGTATTAAGCTTCCACTTCACTGGACAGTATTCTAACTGATATAGTCAGGAGGAGAAGATTTGTTTGAAATTGTTAAAAAAAAATTATAACTTTTTTTAATAAATTGCTTTTCATTCTTTAAATGGGGGATTTGTTCAAACTGTCAACTGATAAAATAACAATGATGTGTAGTACGAGGGGGGTTATGTTGAAGATGGAAAAGGCCTCAGCAATTGGGATGTGTTTGCTCATATTCCTGGTATGAAATTACACTTTTGTAGTCTTCTTCACATTTAGAATGATTGTAAAGGGAATCACATAGAAGAAATTGGTGTTTGGTTTGAGATAACCTAAAAAGAGGGGTTTTTGCCTTCATATTGCAGGAAAAATTGCAGATGGAAAGAATGGTGACATTGCAGTGGATGAATATCACCGCTATAAAGTATAAGCACAGAAAGCACAAACCATTCCTTTATTTAGTTTAACTCTTGAAGTCGGACAGTAAACATAGAAACAATTATTGGTACTTAATGTTAAATTAAAAATAGTAAATATGCAAGCCCTTAACAATATTATTCATTTTACAGAATTTGTATATGACATTTTTAATCACACTTACTCTTTGAGGCACTGTCCACCATTGGGGTCTGTCAGACTTCGGGTGTTCTTCAACCAGCTTGATGGGAATGGTGTGTTAAATTTTGTAGGAAGATGTGGAAATAATGTGGAAAATGGGAGTGGAGATGTACAGGTTCTCCATTGCTTGGTCTCGTATTTTCCCTAGTAAGTGAATTAATAATCCATTCCCTAACACCATTTGTAGAAAGGAGAACTTTAATGGGGATAGCACCAGTAATATATTCTGTTATTGATATCGAGGCTAGGAATATACTTCAAAGGTTTTCTGATTCTCCACTTCTGGGAAAAAAATAATTGTCTTTCAGTTTTGGATCAGGGTCAGAAAAGGAATTACATCAAAATTGCTGGAGATATAATCAATTACTTTTAATCTTTGTTAAGTCTGGTAAACTTGTCTATCTGCAGAGGGTGATGGAAAGATCAATCCTCTTGGAGTCAAATACTACAATAATCTGATCAATGAGCTTCTCAGCAAAGGCATTCATCTTTCCACTTCCTCTTGCTTTCAAGCCTGTAATTGGCCTTGTTATTTATGATGTAGAAGAGGACTTCCAAAGGGTTTGGATCTTATCTGTGACAGGGATCCAGCCATTTGTGACACTTTGTCACTACGACATTCCACAGGCCTTGGAAGAACAATATGGGAGTTTGCTAAATCCACGCTTTATGTAACATCCCATTCTATTGCTTTGCTTCGTTTCTGTCTAGTGCAATCGCTTTTAACTACTTTACAGTGAAGAGATTTGAGTCTTTATTGGCTTCTGCAGAGATGATTTCGCACAATATGCAGAAGCTTGTTTCAGAATGTTTGGTGACAGAGTAAAATACTGGACCACTTTCAATGAGCCCAATACCTTCGTTTTCAAGGAGTATGATACAGGGGATTATCCTCCAAACAGGTGCTCGCATCCATTTGGGAGTTGCAGTGCAGGCAACTCTTCAACAGAGCCTTACATTGCCATGCACAATGTGCTGCGTGCCCACGCTGCTACTGTGGATATCTACAGAAGAGAATATCAGGTACAGTATAATTTAAGAATAAAATAGAATAGGTTATGTGCATTATGTAGGATATACAGGAAGGAGGAAACCTGTAGGAAAGGTTTTCTTGATGGCCTTTCTGTTGCCATTTCCATTAAATCCACTTGTATAAGATATATGTAAACCGTCAAAACAGTTCTGTTTTTTTTAGGCAATTCTTATATCTTAAATTTTTTGTAACCTGTGTAACCACGTGTTTAGCAGGTTATGTTAACTATTGATATCTTTTCAGATTTTTTTTATGTTTCATTTACTTAATACAATGGGCAATGCTTCTTCATTGGTGATCTTCAAATTTTCTCATTGTGCATAGCAAGAATAATCATAGATTAGCATGTTTCCGTTCCCCTGCAAGATAATGAAAAGATAACTGATTCAACATAAAACATGTTTTTATGTGTTGATATTTTTTCTTAGAAGGGTACATGATCATCAAATAGATCTCATGTTACTAAAATCTGGTTTTCTTACCATGGTGCTGAGCTTATATTATCCTCATGTACCAAGTCCTCAAGTACTGTTGGTTTGTCAAATAAATCCACCTCTTTAACCCCCATTTTTTTACCATTTCATTCAATCATAGCAGCATCATTTATCTTGAGTTAAGCATTTCTTGCGCCCTTTTAGTGCCTGTCGTCAAATTTCATTTTGATTATAGACGAGTAACAAACTGAAACAGTGCCCTCCTTAAAAGTAATATACCGCTTTATGCTTCTAATAATCTATCTAATAGTACTACTCTTTATGTCAGTGCTTCTAATGGCAGTATACATCTCGATTTTCTATCCGTCTGCTTATATATCTCTGTCTAGTAATATTATAAAATTAAGGTGTTATAGCTTTCACTCCCCATCTTTTGATAAATTAAATTCTTAAAATTTCTCATCTTTCTTCTACAAGATTTGTCCTCAATAAAGATACCCTAACAAAATAATTTTGTCCAAGTTGTATAACTATAAACCAAGTTATTACAGTGTTTACTTTCTCTGACAGCAACTAATTTGTTAAGGAACAATGCAGACTCGTCAAGGAGGCTTCATTGGAATCGTTATCTCAGCTGCATGGTTTGAACCACTTAGAAACATCCCAAAAGACCTTGAAGCTTCAGAGAGAATTATTACATTTCATAATTCATGGTACTTAATGCTATCTATTTGACTTGATAATTTTTTAACTATAAATTACATTCTAAGTTGCATGTATATGGGATTAAGTAAGATGATGTCTTTGCAGGATTTTGGATCCATTAGCATTTGGAGAATATCCAGCCATTATGCGCAAATTGGTGGGCAAAAGACTGCCTTCTATCACAGAGGACTTGCACAACCAACTCCAGGGCTCATTTGATTTCATTGGTCTAAATTACTATGGCTCACGCTATGCCACCGATGCTTCAGAATTTCTAAATTCACCCAATCGTGATTTCTATCAGGATAGTTTGACCACTGTCACCAGTTAAACTCAAAACCTAAGAACCTGCTTATGAATTTCTGATTTCTTGATTTTAACTAACATAAAATTACTCACTCTTGGCTTCAACTCTATTGACAGATGTAAAAGATGGCATCCCTATTGGTCCACAGGTTTGTGGATCCTTAATTTGTAATTTATTTCTCTGCAACAGGGTCTGATGCCCTTAAAATGGTATAAAATGAGTGACTGAGAATTTGCAATTTAGCAGATGTACCCACCAGATATGTATGGTGTGCCTTTCGGAATTGAGAAGGTAGTGGATTATATCAAGACCCGGTATTCCAACCCACCTATATTCATAACAGAAAATGGTACAGTAATTATTAATGTTTGTTAAAACTAAAATACAACCTCTTTTCTTTTGTTAAGTAACCATGAAATGCTTAAACTTAACTTGCCAGCTTATTTTCTTCCTGTCAGGCTTTGGTGACCAAAGGAATGACAACCTCCCTTTCTTGCAAATGTTAAATGATACATTTCGAGTGGATTACATTGAAGAAACACTCAAGTACTTAGCAAAAGCAGTGAGGTTTGTAATCCACTCTCCTGAAGCCTCTCCCTCAAGTTATAGAATGTTTTGGTCATAAAAGATGCCTGCGCCATTTATACTAAATTTGAATGTGAATGAAATGCCTTCAGGAAAGGAGCTGACGTCCGTGGATACCTTGTTTGGTCACTGCTAGATAATTTTGAATGGATTTATGGATACACTTCCAAATTTGGTATGTACCATGTGAATTACACAAATGGGCTGCAAAGATATCCCAAGTTCTCTGCCCATTGGTATGGAGAATTTTTGAAAGGAAAGAGCACTCTGCATAAAGAGGAATTTTTAAGAGAGTTTATGGAAAGTTATGCTGGTAAAGCTATCCCTACCATAGCAGAAGTATAAGAACTGAAAGTAAAAAGCTTTGGAAAGATACTGTTTTCATATCTTCCTGTGCCTCAAATAATAGGCCTATGTTTATTATTACTCTACATCAGATAATGCACTTTGTGAGTTACAAGAAGTAACTTGATATAGGTTTTCAATTAACGGGGCTATGTTTAGTTTGCGTTTATAAATTTCTCTGTTTGTTTGTTGAGAAGGAGTAGTGCAGGCTTCAAGTTTCATAAACATCTACTTTGTATCCATCATATTCAGTCATGTTAACTACTCTAGATGGAGTAGTTGTATATTACTGTCCTATATTTATGGTAATAGCAATACGAATTTATCACTTGTAGTTTTGCACCGCAACCAATGTTGACGAGTAATGGGTACAATGGATTGATCTCCTTGTTTTTACTCAATTCTCGGTACCCTTTTTTATTAGCAACCAAAGGAAGGTTTTCCAATCTAGTTATTTTAGTAGCTGCTGGAATTAATCCCTCTTTACTCGGTTGAAGTCTATGAATAAAGAATAATCATAAAATTTAGATGTCTATATATATGATAAATATTGTTTTGGAAAAAAAAAATAGTATTCACCGTCCCAATTTCAAAACATGTAACACTAGCATTATCTTTTTGTTTAAGCTTGCACTTTTTAAAATATTTTGTTACATGTAAATCGATGTAGAGACTGCCTTTATATTTTATATCACAAGTTCTATTATGTCATATGCTTATTCACTATGGAATTAGAAATGAACATAGTAGAGAAATAATATAACTTCCAAAATACATATAACATATATAATAAATCTTTAAAACCTAAGAAAAGTATAAGCTTTCATTTATACTATAGGAGAAACATGATTGTAATAACAACACTTCAGATATTACTAATTTTCTTTCTTTCTCAAATATCAATAATATCTACTTAATAAACCAAGTATCTTCCATCTAATTTAGAAGTATCAACATTGTAACATAATTGATCTACAGTAGAATGGCAACTCACCAACACTCGCTTCTACACTCATATTAAACAAGGTAAGTTCCCACAAAAATCAAAGTCAATCCTACACCCAACCTTAACCTAGAGGGCTCGTTTGTAATGTTCATGTCTATGCACCCCTTTTGGAAATTAGAGATTGTATAGTTCATACATCAATGATAGAGAGAATCCATCTTCTAATCTCACTTTTATACCACAACTATTCATTGAACTTTTGCTTTCAATTTAATCCAGTTACAATATAATGATAACAAACACATTCCAATCAAATGCTAGTTCCATGCCATCATCAATGTACAAACATACATCAAATGATATAAGAACCATATCATTCCAACATTGCATGTTATCATTGTGACTACCTCAAGCATGCATCATCTATGCACGTGGCTAGTTATTTGTGTCACATGTGCATAGTTGAGTAGCTCTTATACATCTCACAAGTACACACAGGGGTTAGCTTTAGTATATACCACCTATACACATGGTGACTAGCTCATGCCCACCTCCTAGTTACACATGGTGACTGGTTTAGGCATACATCATGTGCACAATGTGAATAATTCACACAAGCATTACATGTACACAATATGATAACTTGTGCATATGTCACATATACATAGTGTGATTAGCTCAAGGTATTCATATTCACAATGTGAATAATTTATCAACCTCATAATTGCACATAGTGACTAGCTAGTAGAAAATAAATAGTTGCAACCCTACTCCAAAAAATAATTCTTCTACCAGATTACTAACACATAAGCTTGTAAGTACATGCCATCCAAAAAAGAAATATCAATGCATCCCATACTACACCATGGGACCCATCATTTTTTTCAAATCCACCACCATTTATCATTACAAGTGGACATCCCATACTACTTATTATCAATGGCAAAAGCATATAAGTATAACAACATGCTAAATACTTGAGGCTATTTTTACATAAGTACATAGTAATTGACTCATAAATACATAGTGACCCAATAGCAATAGGAAGTGGATGTGACACTACTACATATGTCTTCCCATTACCCAATCCACTAAGACTTATTCTTTAAGCTCACTCTATCAAAAAGAAGGAATGTTAGTGCATTGCATACTACACCATGAGTCCCATATTTTCCCCCAATTCTTTGCACCAAATTTAATGATGAGTGAGAATCCCATACTACTTGCAATCATCATTGGATAAGGTGTAAGGAAAACAACACATCACATAAAATCATTAATAAAATTTTCATTTTGTTTTGAACCTTTTGAGTTGGTGGATGTTGACATCTATTACCTCCATGTCACTAGTGAAAGTTGGGATGACCCAATATGGGGTAGCTCCTAACATTTATCACCTACATAGTAATGGTGAAAGATGATTAAACTCAAGAATCATGTGATTGTATCCTTGCATCCATCACCTTCATACTACTAATGATATCTAGCTACCCCAAGATATGATAGTTAAGTTCTAATATCTATCACTTGCATGGTATTGGTGACAGGTAGCTAAACCATTTATGCATCATATCATGTATGACTCCTACTAGCTTTCATGTTTGTGTTATTAATGAAGGGTGAATAATCCTTAAGATATGATGAAAAGAACCTAACATCCATCACTTGCATGATATCAATGATAGTCAACTATCTACATTTACATTAGACTCAATTTTGCAATGTGGAGTAATCTCATAGTCAAGTGCACATAGTCAAGATATCACAAGAACAAACACTAGGTAGGTTGACTTCATTACATACCACAAAAGTGATCCATAAAGCTATTTTTTTTATTCCTATAGGTCTTGGGGTCAATTTACCAACCTGGAAATAACAGATTGAAGCCACTTCAATTGGCCTAGATATCCAAACACATATACATGAATAAATACCCAATTATATAAAGTAATCAAATTTATTCACTTTGTTCAATTATTATACAAAAACATGTTATTTATAGAGCATAAACTAACTTAGTATAATATTAAAATTGCTTTTGAGTATATAACATTTTTGTACATTACCAATCACAAGTTATGTCGTACATTTACCCACCAAATATATATAAAGGAAAAATACTAAACCATATTTAATAGTATTTATTTTCAGTTACCCACAATTGTTAAAAATGGCCATAAGGAACTCCATTGTAAGATCAACACAAAATTAGGTACATATTTAAACCAAGTAGGCCATCCATACTTAATAAGAATTGTTTACACCTTCATATTCTAATAGCTTAAATCTACATCATCTTTAACTCATGCATGGTCATTTCATGGCCAAATTTGTCATTTTCTTATTTCTCGAAAGGGTAGATACCTCCCTAGTCTATAGAGGCCACTAATACCTTCTATACATAATCACTAAGTTGAGGACACAAAGTTGTGGTGTTCAACTCATAAGCTTTGATTAGTTTAGTTCTATCAATTCCTTAGGCATTCTTGTATATTCTCATCAAGATAAATCACATTGATGATGAAGCCTTTGGAAATCCAAACATCACAAACCTTAGAGTAAACAATCTTAAGGAAGATGGATATATCAATATTGGTTTAAGCCTAAATAGTGGGGATATATCAATTGGAAGGAATGGTTTACAACCATTTGATGTAAATCTAGCCTCAAGATGATACCTATTAAAGAGTGATAGAAATCAAGTTTAGGAACAATTCAAAGCCCTAGATTTGATCCCCAAACCCTCCCTTACAAAATTAGGTCATGGGGACATCATTTTCCCAAGGATTACCTACACATTTGCTTGCAAACAAGATTAATGTCCCATGCAACTCTCCTAATATTTCAACTATCAAGATGATACTCTGAACTTTCCCAAGTTAAGATAGCCTATACATTTACCAAACACAACCATTTTTATCAAATGTTATGTTAGTAAGGTATGGTCCTCTAGGATTCCCAACTTTGTTAAATAGCTTCTCTAAAGAAGCCGCGTAAAAAAGCTCAACCAAGGAGATCATGAAGATGATACAAAATATAATTATATAATTTTAATTGAGTCATATTACTAGGACAAGTTGCCCATTACTAGGAACAAGGTTTTTGAACTACCTTTACCTATTGTGGGCCTAATTATCAACCATAACTAAGCATTAAAACATTGCACGCCTTAATGACATACCTTAGACAATATCATCTTATAAGATTAGATGGTCATATTACGATCCACACATAGAGATTATACCTAAAAACATCATCAATATAGAATAAATCTTGACACGTTAGATAAAAAGAAGTTAATTGCCAAACAATCTCCATGGTGCAACAATTATGCAAGCCTCAATATGGTTTCATGTGATGTCCTGCAATAATATTATGTAGTGATAACAAGAATTGTAGTCATATTATGTTATGATATCCACATTATCAAAATTCATCATACATCAATAAGGCCATATAAAAATTATCTAAGACCTCAAAGGCTTACAAGAATTCCTATAAACTTGATTTAAACATGTTCAATATTTGAGTCACACTCAAGCCATTGACAACATTAGATTTATTAGATCATCACATGAATATGTACACTATGTTGGGACCCAATCCTACAATTTCATTTTTGCTTAAGCCCCTTTT